>NW_007729872.1:35407-36883 GCF_000696425.1 Galeopterus variegatus
GCCACGCCCGCCCCGCTTCGGCCGGGCCTCTCCCGTGGCTCTGCCGGGCCCCAGCCTTCCCGGGGCATTTCCTTAACTTGGCGAGGATTCTCTTGCTTCGACGTCGGCCTTACCATTTTTTCCTCTTCTAGACGACTTCAGCGGCCTCACAGCCAGGCTTCCGTCTTTATTCTTATACCTATTAAATTCCCATCCCACCTGGTCGCTGGAGGGTCTCACTGAAGTGGTGACTGTGCCCTCCGCTGCCTATACCCTTTGAGGAGCTCTCCATGGCTCACAGCAGTGAGGGGGCTGGGGTGGGGGACAAGGAGAAAGATGAGGACCTGGGACTCTGGCCCCCATTGAGGCCGAAGAGAGGGCTCAATTGCTAGGATAAAAAGCAAACTAACCAGGATCCTTAATACGAGGTGCCAGGACCTTGACTTGGCCCCTTTCTCTCCATCCTCAGTTCTTGGCGTGCACTGCTTCACCCTTGGTGCTCCAGCGATACTGATGAGAGTGTAAGCATTGTGAGGACAGGGACCATAGCTGGCCTGGTCACTGCTCCATTCCCAGAGCTGGCTCAGGCCTGGCCCATCACAGACATTTACTATGTGTTGAATGAACAACCGTCAGACCAGCTGGTGATTCCTCCCTTATGCTGCGCTGTTTCTCATGTGTGCCTTACTCATAGCACGCTCTTTTCTCTACTTGGAATATTGTTTCCTTTCCTTGTTGGATAACACCTACCCCTCCTCCACCAGGAAATCTCCCTGCACCCCAGGATGAGCTCTGTGCTGTATCAACAATCTTTGCATATGTCTGCGAGTCCACATGTCGTTGTGTCGTTACCTAGATAATACCCTCCCCCGTTAGACTGGAATAACCGGACAGATATGGTCTCTGTCCTCATGGTGCTTATACACTTGTTGCTGGAGCATGAAGGATGAGAAAAAGCATACCAGCAGATGAGGCTGAAAAGGCAACAAGCCAGATCCCTCAGGCCTGAGGAAGAATAGTTAGAACAGCAATGTCCCATAGAACTTTCCTGGTGAAGGAAGTTCTGTAACCCATGCTGTCCGATAGGGTAGCCACTAACCACCTGTGGCTGTTGCGCTCTTGTGGCTAGTTCAGCTAATGAAGTGAATTTTTAATTTTATTTGACTTTAATTTCACTTTAAATAAACACCTATGACTAATGTTTACCATATTGCACAGTGCCAGTATAGAAGATTTTTCTCTTCCTCTGAATTCCCACTTTTACAACCCCCTCCTTTGTCTTCATGACCTTACACCAGAGAGACCGAATGACTTCCTGGCCTCTAGAGTTTTTTTCTTCTCTCTTTGATACTCCGTGACATTATCTTATAAACCTTAAGATAATAATAATTACTGCTTTTCTGATTATAAACATAATTTGTGTTTCTGCCTCATTTGTAGGCCTATGGCCAGGTTAGCCTCCCTTATCCAAAGTCCTCAATTACTTTTCATTTCCTC
>NW_007729872.1:38008-39097 GCF_000696425.1 Galeopterus variegatus
CATTATTTTCTCTCTGGCAACTCTCTTTGCTAAATATCCCATGTCAGCTCTGATAACTGGCATGCAGACACAGCAAACTAATGAATGTCAAAGAGCAAGGACTGGCCTAGACTTTAGGCATCTGGGCAGCAGGTGGCAGTGAAAAAGACTAGCTGGGAAACCTGCAGGCAGTTGGGCAAGACACTCATGCTGTTAAACCATTTGCCCTAGATATGTTTGCCATCGTTTGGTAGGAAGGCCTATCAGCTGCTGTTCGAGAACAAGGGCTTTGGAGTGAGACAGACCTGGGTTCAAGTTTCTGTGTTTTCACTTACCCGAAAGTTGGTAAACTTGGACAAATTCCTTAACCCCTCTGAGCCATGGATAACTCATGTGTAAAATGACCTGGCTCACAGTATTGATGTGAGCTTTAAATGAACTAATTTATGCAAAGTGCTAAAAAACAGTGCCTGGCACAAAGCATTACTAAGTGGTAACTGCTATGGACAAAAATGATTAACATGTATATGAAAGTTCTCAGCCTTTCCCTCCCCTTGCCTGATTAAAACTCCAGGTTTGCCCATTGTTTTTCCTCCTCCCATGTTCTCAGAACAAGGTCCTGCCTTGCTTTGTTGCATTTTGGAGCTGCAGATTTAGGGAGAGACAGGGTAAGGAGAAGGGAGGTAGGTACCCAGGACACTGGTTAGGGACAGGCTGAAAAAACTTTTAGGGGGTGTTTAGAAAGGAGAAGTACAGAAACATTTTGTATAAGGGAAGCTAATACAGGCATACGATATTTTAAGAAATGTATCTTATTTTTTGTCCCTTCGTGGTGATCAAGAAGGACAGTTAATGAACCTGAGTTATTTTAAATTACTCTTCAGTTTCCGAGCTGCATCATTTTGGCTGCAACACTTCATGGAGGCCAGACCACATGTGATCCATAACATTAACAGGGTTACATATTAGTAGGATTGAATTTGCAAGGCAAATCCTAAAGACCAAAAAGCTCAACATTGAATAGAACTTTAGGCATCTCCTAGGTTTACAGACAGTGGTTCTCAAAGTGTGTTCCTTGGTGGGCCAGCCCGGTGGCGCATTGCTGTAGTG
>NW_007729872.1:39860-40469 GCF_000696425.1 Galeopterus variegatus
ACCGAGGGTTGCGATCCCGTTGCCGGTCCTGGTCCGGTGCGGGCACGACACTGAGGGTTGCAGTCCGTTGCCAGACACGAGAAAAGACAAAAAAAGGAAAAAAAAACCTAACCCCAAATCTACTTAATCAAAATCTCTGGGGTGGGGCTCAGGAAACTGTTTGAGAACCAATGCTCTTTAGTACCATGGTTCACAAATGTAACATACATAGGAAGAGGGCTTTTTAACACAGTTTCCTGGACCCCACCCCAAGAGATTCTGATTCCCAAGGTCAGGGTGGGTTCCATAAATTTGTATTTCTGACAAGCTCACAAGTAATGCCAGTACTGCTGGCTCCAGGATATACTTTGAAAACCAATGTGCTGGGGTAATGCTGGAATATTTCCTGCAGCAACCTTTGTAGCTAGTCATCCAGCTTCTGTTTATTACAAGTGAGTTCAGGGAGCCCACTGTGTCATGAGGCAAGCCTTTTTGTCATTGAGCGCCTGTGTTATCTTTCCCTAAGATTGAGGTCGAAGCTCTCTTGTTTGTATTTCTCCCATCACTCATGATTCTGCTTTCATAGCCACTTGCAGTACCAATGCCTGTGGTTCTGACTTCAGGTGAAAG
>NW_007729872.1:41013-119494 GCF_000696425.1 Galeopterus variegatus
ACAGTCTCCTTCAGTTACAAGCAGGACTAGTAATACATCAGCATCTTTTCTGATTGGCTGGTATCGGTGCCTCACCAGCAGTTAACATTTGAAAAAGTATTACTGAGGGCTATGAATGACAAGCAAAGGAGAATTATTGGATCATGCACTTGCAAAATGCTGGGGTAGACCAGGCTTTGGGGGAGGATAGATCCAGGTGCTTAAATAATGTCATCTCTCAATAGTCTTCATCTTCTGGGTCAGCTTTATTCTCAAGCTCTTTCCTCATGGCCACAAACAAAGTTGACTGCTCCATGCTTACTTTCTACCACTGTACAGTCCTAGCAGAAAGAAAGGGCTTCTTTCTCAATATTCTAGCATACATCCCAGGGTTGACTTTCATTGGCTTTCTTGGGTTCTGTGGTCATCCCTGAACCAACCGCTTTGTCCAGAAGGGGGTGAAACATGCCAATTGGCTGGGCCTGGTTCGTGTGCTCAACCCAAAACTGAGGGGTTAAATCACTTCTATTCATAGAGACCAAGAGGTAGTGATCACAGTGCTATTACTAGAAGAAGGGAATGGATACTGGGTTGGTAAAAGAAAAAGAAAAAAATGTGCCATTACTCCTGGGAAGCTTTTCCAAAATACAGATGCCCCGATGTTACCCAGAGTCACAGTATTGGGGTTTCTGTACTTTTTAGTTCTAGTTGTAAAAGACAATCTTAATTAAGTGGTTAAATTATGGTTACTGAGTTTAGCCACTGTGGGTGCAGAGCCCTACCATAGAAGATTTTGAATTACAAATGGAAAACATTTTCTACTTTCCCAAATACTGCTCCGTACATGTTGGCTTCTTTATTAGCAAGGCTTAGAACTCATGCCTTGTGAGAACAAATCTGATGCCAAGACAAATGCTTTCTTGTTCCTGAATATTGCTTTCCAGGCCAAGATAAGTTCAGAAAAGAGCAATTATCCATTATTCATTGGGTTGCCTTCTTTTCTTCGTCCTTATGTGTCTCCTCTTAGATTTTGTTGTTGTTTTCCAGGAGATTTTCTTGTTTTCAGTGAGTTTTGTCAATCAGTATTTTAATGTAAGCTGTTGTCATGGTCTTTATTCCTCTATATTATGTTGTTTATTTTGTTTGTCTGTTTGTTTGTATCAGGGCCTTAAGTATTTAATCATAAATAAATCTGCTGTTGTAAATTTTCTTTTGGAAAAACAGCCGTTTTCCTGGGAAAGACTATTAAAAGCTGTCTTGTCTTGGACTGACATAATGGGCTCTTAGGGCCAGGAGAAGAAAATTAATTTTCATATTATGTCTCTTCTCCTAAGAGCAGGGAAAAAACAACTTTTCATATTCACTAAGATTTTAAATTAATGCAAACCAGCTTCCTTTCTTGGAGGAAGACAATAGTCAAATTAGTTTTGCTCTAGAAGGTTAATATGAGAAATTATGCTTGGTTGTCTGGTTTCCAGAGTTGAAGATCTGAAGAGAGATGAAGTGTGACAAACGGTGCTGTAGGAAAATCAGAAGAGATTTGGCCTCTACGGGAGACTCTGCTGGTTTTCCAGGGTGGCAGGGGAGGGGTCATTCTGAAGCAGCATGCAGAGGTGACGAAATGGGGACAGTGTAGGGATGTGGGAAAGTAGGAACCACACATCTGCTCGTCTCTGGAGTTAGATCTTAGAGGATAGAGGCAAATACGAGTAAGCAATGAGGTGTGACAACCCACAGACTTACGCAGAGGCTGCTCACTGTAGGGCTGCGTGTTGTCTTAGACCATTCAGGCTGCTATAGCCAAATACCTGAGACTGGGTAGTTTATAAACAACAGAAATGTATTGATCTCAGTTCTGGAGGCTGAAAAGTCCAAGATCAAGGCGCCAGCAGATTCAGTGTCTGGTGAGGGCCTGTTCCTCATAGATGACACCTTCTAGCCATGTGCTCACATGGCAGAAGGGGCAAACCAGCTCCCTCAGGACTCTTTTATAACAGCACTAATCTCATTTGTGAGGGTGGAGCCCTCATGATTTGATCACTTCCCAAAGGCCCCACCTCTTAATACTATCACACTGGGGATCAAGTTTCAACATATGAATTTTAGGGGACACAAACATTCAGACCATAGCTCTTATAAAAGTTTTTTTTTTTAAAGTCCATCAGAAGTGTGTCGATACAATACTAATCACCTGTTAGATTGATGTCAGTCTATATTTCTGACTTGGAAAGATGTCAAGGATATATGTATATGTTAAGTGAAAAGAAGCAAACTGCTTCTATTTATAACAAGTGTGTAGAATAACATGTAATTAAAAATTTTTTAGTGGCGTTATTATTATTTTTTATTTTTTTGTCTTTTTCATGACTGGTAAGGGGATTGCAACCCTTGGCTTGGTGTTGCCCACACCGCGCTCAGCCAGTGAGCGCACCGGCCATTCCTATATAGGATCCGAACCCGTGGCGGGAGCGTCACTGCGCTCCCAGTGCCGCACTCTCCCGAGTGCGCCACGGGGCCGGCCCTAGTGGCATTATTTTTAAAAGTAAAAAGAAGTAGGTGGAGTTAATTTTAATAATTTATTTTATTTAACCCAATATATCCAAAATATAATTTCAACATGTCATCAATATTAAAAATTATTGAGATCGTTCACTCTCTTTATCGGTACTGTTTTCAAAATCTAGTGTGCATTTTACAGTTACAGCATGTCTCAGTTCAGACTCGCTTCATTTAAGTGCTCAATTGCCACATGTGGTTGACGGCTGCCTTATTTGACAGTGTAGATATTGATTCTAGGTAGAAAATGTTTGAAAGGATGCATCAAGGTTTTTGTTTTGTTCTTTAATGGGACTGTGAATCACAGTGAAATAGGGAAAGGTAAAAAATGTGTGGGGGAAAAAAATATCAGGAGACCTTAGGAGAAGTGAATCATTAAAGAAACTTACTAGTCAGGAAGGGTACTACGATTAGGTGGATTTTGATTAACTGTTCATATAAATCGCAAGTGAAATTTAGACTTTGAGACTTGAATGTGAAACAATTGTGTCATGCATACATGATGTGGATTCAAGTTTTTTTTTATTTTGGGGAAATAAGATTAGTATAAATAGTTTTATGAAAAAAACAGAGGGAATGATTTTTCAGTGTCAGATGTTGCTGACAGGTCAAAGAAAATGAAGAACTAAGAATCGAACACTGGGTTTAGCATCATGTGGTTTATTGGTGGCCTTTGACAAAACTGTTTCTTTGGAATAATGTGGATGAAAAGCTCACTGGACTGACTTCAAGAGATAATGAAAGGAGATGAATTGGAAACAACGAATGTAATCAACTCTTTGCAGGGGTGGAGGAAATGTGTGTTGAAAAATTGTGTTTTGTTTTGGTTTTGGGTTTTTTGCTTTTGTTTTATAAAGATGTTTAAATCTGATGGTCCAATAAAGGGAAAATATTTCAGCATGGGGGAGGGTGTTTTATTTGAAAAAGAAAACTCAGAGGATATGGTAGCTGCCATATGAAAAAGGAATTAGGCCCACTTGGTGGCTGGCCTTGGGCTAGACCTAAAATCACACTGGATATGAGGTGTAATAAAACGCACTGGACTCAATACATGAAAGTACATTCCAGCAGTGAGTGCTGGCGCAAGCTAGGATGGCTTACTTTAAGATGCAATAAAAATTTTATTATTGGAAATGTTAAAGCATCTATAAGTTAGACTAGTATTTCTGAACTATTTTATGTTTTTTTGCACACTTTTGGACATTACAATTTTTGGTGGCATACTTGAAAAGACTCAAAACACTGTTAAGCATGTCAGCAACAGTGAAAGCACAATTGTACTATGGTATGACAGTGACCTCAGAAGTTTCCTCAATTAGCGTATTCTTTGGTTGCCCTCCAGCACCTCTTTGCTACTTGAGCAGAAATTCTTAGTGCTTTGAGCAAGCTCCCTTCTATACTCAAAAGGCAACATTCCTATGTATTCCAGTAAAAATACGCAGTCTCTTTTTATGTCCCACTGGAGGTTATACTGTTGCTCTTAATGGAAGAAATTTGTGCTCTACTGTACACACTGCACAGGGTCACATAAACTGTTATCTCACAATCCAATCCAACAGATACTATAAAATGCTTATCAGTCAGTAATCTGTTGCAGACAACAGAATCTACTCTACCCAGTATAAGCAGAAAGGGATTTTATACTGATTGATATGGATTGAATTGTGTCCTCCAAGTTTTATGTATTAGAAGCTTGATCCCCACTGTGACAGTTAAGAAGGTGGGAAATCCTATTATAGTAATTGAAAGGTGGGGCCTTGAAGAGGTGATGAGATGGTGAAGACCCTACCACAGTGAACGGTTTAATGATGGTCATGGGCGTGGTTCTGAAGGTTTTAAAAGGAGAGTACATGAGGAGTTCTCTCTCTCTCCACTCCTACATATTCTCAATGTGATATCTTGCATTGCTGAAATCACCACCAAGAAGGACTTCAGCAGATGTGTTCCCTGGACTGTGGACTTACCACCTTCCAAAACTGTAAGCAGTCGATTTTGTTTTCTTATAAATTACCCAGTTCCAGGTATTTTGTTATAAGCAACAGAAATGGACTAATACACTGAGACAGCGAATTAAGTGCTTAGGAAGTTGTTGGAAGGGCTGGTCTGAGCTCTCAGGAACAGCCCCCAGCTCCAGGACCACTCCGCTCTGCCATGTTGAGGAAAGGAAGCTGCCACTTCATGACAAGTAGCTGATCAATCAAGTAGCAAGAAGCTGACACCACCTTTGCTAACTACAGAACCACACTACCAACTATGCCTTTATCTCGAAAGCTGCCACTGCTACTTCAGAAAGGTGTAGAATCAACAAACTGCTGACTCTAGAACTGTAATACCTCTGTCACGTCTGCAAAAGCAAAATGATGTCTTGTATCCTCTCCTTTGCTGTGCCTGGCTCAGTTCCAAATCATCTCTCACAAGTGCATCTGCTTTGTGCAATCTAAGTCATGCCTAGAACTCTAACTGCAAAGGAGCAGAGGACATTTAAATTTAAGCTTTCCAATTTTTGCAGTGGAAGGGGATTGAAGTGGGTATTGAGCAGTTCATTCCACGGTATGTTCCACATTCAGTATCTTTTTTCAATCTTAGCAAAAATAAATGAGACACATTGATGGAAAGCTGGCTGCACACCAGTCAAAGGTTCTCTGGACACATATGCTGCTGTGTAGCTGGTATGCCAATCGTGGGAACTGCTTTACTGGGTGGGGAGGTAAAAAGAGGCATTCACACCTCAGATGGGTGCTTCAAGTGGACTTTCCAACCAGAAAGGTCAGTGATTGCATAGTTTTAGCACAAATGGAAGTGAAGACATAAACGTCTGCCTTGCCTTTTATTACCAGAGAGGAAAGTGTCTCTAGAAACGCTGCTGACCATTAAGTATTTCCTAGTGTCAGTATCATATATTGAGCCTGAAGTTTTGCAGATGGATTGTCTTTACTCCCGAGCACCTGTCACAGTCTTCACAGAGCAGCTACTTATCAGAGGTTAGACGGCAGTGGAGCAAGTTTCTCATCAGCCTGGCTGAAGCCACCAGTGACCGCATTCAAGAAAGGCAAAACAACCTGACATAGTCTCCCTATTCCAAATGAATATTTTTCTAATGGTTTTGGCGTTCGCATAGCCATTTATTCACTCAACAAAGATTTACAGAGCACCTCTGTATGCTAGGTGCTGGTGATACACCGTGAACAAGACAGATGAGGTTCCTGCTGTCCTGGAGCTGACATTCCCATGGAGGGAGACGGACTGTATACCAATACACAAATGCATAACTCGGATGACCTCAGGTAGTGGTGAGTGCTATGGAGAAAAAAGGCTACAGGATAAGGAGTGGGGCGGGGAGGGGCAGTTTAGAGTTGGGGAGAGAGGGAATTTGGTGTCCACTCCTCATTCACCCACCCCCGTGCTGCTCACTGTGTCCTCCCACTGCCCCAGCTCTGCGGGGCCACTGCCCACTTGTCTGCCGTGTCAGCTCAGACCTCACAAGCTGATTTTGGTTTGAAGACAGGCAAGAATGCTGATTTACGCTTGGGTTGAGGTTGTTTTCAGCAGCCATCACAAGAAACGTGCAAGACCAAGAGAGCAGGCGAGTGGGTGTTGCCCCTTGAAGTTCCCCGGGTTCCTCCTGGACTGTGGCTGAAGTTCAGTGATCAGTGCAGTAAGGTATCTGCCAAGTTGAAGGAGCCAGAACTTAGATCTTGTTGCCTTTTATGCCATTTTGCTGCATTCGGGAGTCTACCTGCTAGCATTTGAGATACCTCTTGATGGCCCACAGGTATGTTCTTTCATGATCTCTTTTGTGGCATCATTGGGCATCATTGGGTCTGGCCATGGCTGCCGCAGCTGCTGGCCCCTAACTGGAGTTCCCAGACAAGCTCTCAGTGGACCGCACCTGCTTCCTCATGGCCACCAGCAGAGGGCTAACTGAAGCGGGCCGCGTCTCTTTACCCCCCTGCCCTTAGACACACTACGCTGAGACTTAAGGCACACTGAGAACTTGAGAGTCACAACCTAAGAGGAGAAAACTAAACTGTGTGCTTCTCACAGCTGTCCTTAGTCTAATAAGAAACCCCAGACATGCAAAGACACCCTCCACAGGAGGTTTGTTCAGGGACACCCTCATCTTCTCTCCTCGGGTCCACTCCCCCAAGAAAGCACCTCCACACTGTGACCAATCAGCCTTTCTGCTGCCACATTCTAGGATTCTTATCTGAGAGCCTTGTGAAGTCTGTCTATTGAATTATTTGATCTTTTGTTTTGAGAGAACAAAGCCCTTTCTGTTATTTTTCCTCTGATCCCTGTTAAAATCTTCTGATCTGTACTCTTCATCTGCCCTTTGCTGGCATTTTTCAGAGACCCCGTGCCAGTTAGTCCTGCATGTTCATGTTTGAACAGAAGCAGCTCTGTTTGGGTCTGTGTTTACCTATGGGCGGATCCACTTGATTCCCTTCCCTTTTGATCTGAGCAATGGTTGGTGCTTCTCTTTCAGCACTTGGGCTGGAGGCCTGGACTCGGTAAGTGGCAAGGGTACTGAGGCAGTGGGAACGTGCGGTCCCTTCTTTACTGTCTCCCATGCTTTCCCTCCAGTCCGCCCAGTCCTCTGTTCCTGTGCCGTAGCAGACCCTATGGCCGGGTTTCCCTTGAATTTCCAGCTTCCACCCATACCACCATTTCAGGCCAAACAGGCCATTTCAAAAAGGGTCAGTGTGATTTCCCAAGACTCATGGACCTTCTTTTGGCAGGTTCATGTGTACTTTTGTTTAATATCTTTTAAGAGGTTCAAGTGACTACTAAGATATACTTATCTTTCTCTTCTTTGGCCTTTCCTCAGAAGACTAGCCCTTCTTATAAGAAAGCTAGGGCAGTGAAAAAAAAAAATAAGAAGAAACCTGTCTAGTCCTACCCGTGCTTCCAGTCCTCATCCCTCCAAGTCAGGCATGGTCAGGCCTTCAGAACATTCGTGAGCGTCTCCCTCACATTACACAAGATGTGCACAGTCTCGGTGGTCTCTTTCAGTTGTGCACTTAATTGTGTACAGCAGATCTCCAGAGTCATAGCATGGAGCTGGGCCATTCTCTTGTTTCAATAAGCTTTCTTTGATCTATTGGGCTACGTTTGCTTCTTTCCATGAGTTTCAAGGAGTTATGCAAACAAGCACTTACTCTGCCATCTTGCCAAGAAGTTCTTCAACTGCTAAATATTTTTAAATAGTGAAATAATAAAGATAAAATATGTCAGAAGGTTAAGGGAAATGCATATTTTTAAAATTAGAAACCTAAGACTAGAAAAAAAAGAAACAAGGCTAGATAAAAGAAATGAGTGAAGGGATTAAAATGAACAGTGATAACACAAAAGAAAATGAAGTTGAAGAATTAGCTGAAAGTGTAAAAACAGAACTTAAACTCTAAAGGGAAAGCTATGGTATAAAGATAAAATTAAATGGTGGGAGAGGTTTAAAAGAATTAGCATTTAAATTATTTTTAACAAAATCTTAAAGATTAAAGGGCTAGAAAAGAACATGCTAAAACAATCTCAGAATTTAAAAATTAGAAAACAAAAAGAATGTAAACAATGTATAAGGTTATCTCATTCTATAATATTCCATATGAAGGATGCATCTGTATTTACTGATGTAGAAAGATGTCCAAGGCCTATGATTTAGGCAGAAAAGCAAGTCACAGAACGTTGCATACTCTAAGCATATATGTCACATAAAGATTTGCACAGAGAAAGGAGTGGTAGGAAACCAAACTGTTAACTGAAGAGGAAAGGCAGCGGAGGTAGGGAGAGTCGTGGACACCGTCGGAACCCTCAGATCCTCTTGGGTCCCTTTACCATTTTTGTGCTCATTTCCCATCCCCACTTTAGGGTGCCTCCAATACTCACCCTGGCAACTCTTCTTAGGACCACACCCCTGCAGCTGCTTTGCCCACATGTGCAGAGAGCTCGAAGGCCCTGGAGGTTAACATCACTCCCACCCCCACTCCCAATGACTGAGGGCTGCAGGGATATGAAAGCCCAGCTCCTTGTCTCAGGCAGGGACAACTCAGAGGAGTCATTTACTTTGAGGAGCACTGTCCAAAATTTAAAGCAAGCTACATATGTAATTTTATAATTTTTCTTTTTTTCTGGTGGCTGACTAGTATGGAGATCCGAACCCTTGACCTTGGTGTTATCAGCACCACGTTCTCCCAAGTGAGCTAATCAGCCAGCCTGTAATTTTACATTTTCTAATAGCCACATTAGAATTTATTCTAATCATATGTTTTATTATTATTCAACACATAATCAGTGTAAAAATTATTATTCAGATGTCTGACTTTTTTTTTTTATATTTGTACTAAGTCTTCAAAAACCAGCGTATATATTTCACACTTACATGTCTCACTTCAGCCGCCCACATTTCAGCTGCTCAGTGTGGCTAGTGCCATCAAGTTGGACAGCACAGCTTCGGTCAATTGAAGTCAATGGACTTTGCCTGAAACTGAAGCCTTACTTGGCTTCTTCTCGTTCCCTGTCCTGCTGCCTCCACTCCCTTATCAGTTTCTTTTGGGAGCACTTCCTTAATAAATCTTTCACACAGAAGTATTATCTTTGTAAGTAAAAGAAATCTGGAAGGTTCAGAAGAAAAAAGAAAAGAAAATATATCTCTTATCCCCAAAGCCCTGATTTATTATTTATTTGTTGGTTTATGGCTAAGGCAGCCATAAAATCTAGTGACACTGGGTTTTAGAAGACTTGGGGTTCCCTTTGAGTAAAGAACAACTAGTGAAGTATCAGAGCCTTGACTTCTTGTTATATGTGGAAGGCTTGAGGCTTTGATGTCTATCTAGTTGCTGCCAAGACAGGTGGCCTGTAGCCAGCCTAGGATGAAATGAACTAGAAGTCTGGGTCAGGTATGTAGCATGTGGCTTCTCAGACCCAGGAAAGGCACTGGAGGAAGCTGAGTCATCACTTATGAAGGAGGAACACCACGGGGACCTGGCAAGAGGGAAGATCCAAAGAGGACAGGTGGGGGGTTAGGTGGGTCTTGAATCCTTCCTGTATGATGCATAGGTCACTAGAGTGACTTTTATTGTCATTCTTAACATGCCTGCAGCCTTGGGCCTAATTGGCACTTGGGAGGCTGTGCCTGTCTGGCTCCAGCTACCCAGGCTGCGTGGAGTCACTTCTCTGGGCCTCCAGCCCTGCAGCAGGTCGGCACTACCCTGTGCAGACCCCTCCTCATGCGTGATACTGCCCCAACCGCTAGGCCTTTTGTCTTTTGCCTTGGCACAGTCTTTCTTAAAAAGACATGACCAAAGTGTTAGCTAAGATTGCTTTTTATTTTTATTTATCCATTTCCAAGTAATTGGATTTTGTTGGCTTGTTTGTCTGGCACTTGAGGTAGAGGTGAGTGAAGAATGCTGCTAATTGGCTCAGAAAATAATTCCAATCAGAAGAAGCAGGGACGCCTACATTTCCTGACAAAGCAGCCCCTCCATCCCACCTTTCTCAGTGTGTCATCAGAGAAAGGAGCAGGCACATTTCAGGAATGCACTTCTCAATTTATTGCTATGAATAATCCGTTTATCAATTCAGCAAGCATTTACTGCTTACATACTATATGCCACTGCTCTTGAAACGTCGGTTTTGGTCTTTTTGTCTCCAGTGTTGTTGCCAGTCTAGGCCTTTTTTTATGGCTTTTCTTGGATATTTTAATTGGAAATTAGGAGATAAACCAAACACTCCTGGAATACTCCAGTGATGACAATGAGGTTCCACCACTAGTTATTCAAAAGCTTTCTAGGCATAGTTCCCTTACCGAATTAATATTGCCGTTTTTAAAAGCAGTATGAATATTTAAATGCTCACTGCTCTTTACCTTAGACCCACTGACTTGACCACATGGATGACTTAACTCATTGCTGAGAGAGTGATAGGATTTGGACTGTTGCGGGGTACGATGCCTTCCTCACACGTAGTATGGCAGCACCGCTTTGTGCAGTAAAGTTGTATGCTCTTTACCTTAGACCCACTGACTTGACCACATGGATGACTTAACTCATTGCTGAGAGAGTGATAGGATTTGGACTGTTGTGGGGTACGATGCCTTCCTCACACGTAGTATGGCAGCACCGCTTTGTGCAGTAAAGTTGTATGCAGTCTTGGCGGGGCCCCTGGGTCTTGGGAGTGCCTTGGCTTCCCCCGTACTAGCTTATGATTCGGGCTGGCCTCAAAGTAGGTGTCACAGATCAGGCCAGTGACTGGCCTGTCCTTCTCTGTTTCTCAGCGCCTTTCCTAACTCCTTCTGCTTCAGTACAGCACCTCAGCCTCCAGGCCCGCTGATGGATCCACTGACGAAGGGGTCCTGTGGGAGTCAGATGGCACAGACCCTTCTCTGGAAAGCAAAGTCGTCTCTCTCTTTTGGCATCCAGCCCCTGCAGACATGGCCAACAAAAGACCCTGGACTAGAGTCCCAGGTCAACCTGTAAGTAAGTAAAAGAAGCAATGTCTCAGTTTGGGCTCATGTGCACTATAACTTGAAATCCCTTAATGCTCAGGAAGAATATACTTTTTACCTGTTGGGGGAGAGCGGGGAGGGAGAGGGGACTGGATGTTTGGTTGAGGGATTGCATTTCTGTTCTAATGATGTCCTATTCATGTATTTAGCAATATTCATTGAGCACCTACTCTGGCCAGGCTCCGTTTCAAGCATGATGAGCAAAATAGATTCAGTTCCTGTCTTCAAGGGCCTTACAGCTCAAGGAACAGATAGCCATTAACCAGATAATTACCCAAATAAATACTAACAAATTGTGATAAGTGCTATGAAATGTGTTGCCTTGATTCAATGAACATGTACAGAATGCCTTCTATGTGCCAGCAATATACCAGGGATATTAGAGAATAAGACATTTTCCTTACTCTTGAAAACCAAATAGTATATAGAGGGGAAAAAATTCTAATATAATACAAAAGAAATTATAATAACTATAATATAATTAATATGTCAATAGACTCTAAGTCCCATAGGGTGGTTTTCCTGTTTATTACTGAATCCCCAGGCCTTTGTCATGGTGTATGATAATATTTGTTGGATGAATGTAAAGTAAACGAATGAAGATGATGCTACAAAAGAGGGTGTTTAGCTCTCCAGGGGAATCAAAGGCAACCAGGTGCCACAATATGATTGCCTTCAAAACATGAGATGCTTCATCAGTTCAATGCAACAAATACTTATCGATGCTTACTGTACCCAGGGCTTTTGTGGAGCTAATTTCTAGGTTAGGGGCATGAATCAGAATCGCCTGTGGGGCTTAAAAAACAATTTATCCCTGAGGCCCACCCCTAGAGATTCTGAATCAGTGGCTCTGGAGTGGGTGAAAGAGGACATTTTAGGGCACCTGCCCTCAAGGAACTCAGCCTCTCCCAGGGACACAGACAAGTAACCAAATAACTCCAGTGATCCTAGAAAAAAGTCATGTATAAAGAGCTATGGAAGTAAGTAATCTGCTAGAGGACGGGGAAGAGAAGGGGAACAGGTGATTCCAGCCTTGTCGGATGAGCATGGGTCAGGCAGAAGAGGCAGAAGAAGGTCACTTTAAGCAAAGGGAACGACAAAGCAACGCTCGAGTCCATGAGGGTGTGTTCCAGTAGTGTTGATAGGTTTTAAACCAGAAAGCACCCAAGGAGCTTTAAAGACTTAGAGAAGTCCGCACTGTCCCCTCAAAATTCTGAGGTCTAGGGCCGGCCAGGTGGCGCACTGCTATAGTGCGCCGCTTGGGAAGCGCTGTGGCGCTCCCGCCGAGGGTTCGGATCCCACATACAGACCGGTTCCCGCTCACTGGCTGAGCGAGGTGTGGGAGAGACACCGAGGGTTGCGATCCCGTTGCCGGTCCGGTACGGGGGCGACACTGAGGGTTGCGCTCCATTGCCGGACACGGAAAAAGACAAAAAAAAAAAAAAAAAGATTCTGAGGTCTAGGGGGGGACACAAGCACTAGTATTCTTTAAAAACTCCCCAGGTGATTCTGGCGTGCAGCAAATGTTGAGAAACGCTGCTTTTATAAAATGTAACCACACATACTTAAATAAATACAGAATAATTGTGAAGCACCTTACATGCCTAGCAAGGAGTCTGAACTTGACATGTTAGGCAGTGGAGAGCCACTGATAGCTTTAATAATCTTAAGAGGTAACGCAGTTTGAGATGTAAAAGGTTCACACAGTTTAAGTCAATTCTTGATTACCAGTTCTGTAGTGGATTCTTCCAGGAAACTAGTGGAAGTCTGGAGTCACCGTTGGCTTTTCAGAGCTACTACCCTACCCTCCATAAGTCGCCTCTTATGTGAATAGGAAAATTGAACGTCTCCTTGATCTGAAACGTAAATTTAACTATCTGAGCGAAATGCACCTGGTAAACGAGGGTCCTAGTGGTCGCAGCTCGCTGCAGAGGGAGGGTAGGGGATCCAGAGCTTCCTCTACCAAAGGCGGGGCGCGGGAAAAGGGCCGGTCTTCCCATGGGAAGAGAGAATTTTGTGGTCGCAGGGTTTGGAGGTAACCCGAGGCCTTTCCGTGCTGGACTTAGTTATTACAGAGGGCCCGGCCCTCGCGGCCTCCTCTCTAGACTACAAGCCCCGCAATGCACCGCGCGGATGACGCCCCAAGGGGGACGGGCAGGACTGCTGGCGAGCCTATGAGACACAGCGGAGCAACCTGAGCCGGCGCCTTCTGGGCCTTATTGGTAAATCCGATTAGGGGTGGGACCAAGCCCCGGTGATTGGCGGCCGTAGGGCTGGCAAAGGTGTGGCGAGAATGGGGCGGTGCTCCCGGAGGGCTGCTGCCGGGTGGGACCAGGCTGTGAGCGCCCGTGTCCTGCGGAGGAGCCCTTCCGAGCGGCCGATTCCTGAGTTTCACGTCCTCGCCCGCTAGTCTCATCCAGCGGCACCTGGGAGCGAGCGCGGTCGGGTCTAGGGCTAGACCCCAGACTCGGGGGTCCGTCTTGAGACTTGATCCTACTGGGAGCCCCATGATGGGTTCGCCGAAAACCCGCCGGAAAAATGTGGTTTTAAGAACCGCTGCCATTTTGTGGGCCGCTCATTCATTCAACAAATATTTATCGATCACCCATGTACCAAGCACTTGCCCAGACGTCTAAATGCGTTTTCTCAATTAGTCTTCACACACACAAAAATCCAGTGAGGTAGCGGCTGTCTCTACAGAGAAGGAAGCTGCGGCCCAGAAAGACTCAGAGACTTGTCCAGGACACACAGCTTGTAACTGGCAGAGCAGAGATTTGAACCTAAGTCTTTCTAGCTCCAGTGCCCATCTTTCAACCTCAGTTTCTCCGCTCAAGAGAAAACTGTTTATGGGATGTCAGTGCCCACAGGGTATCTAGGTATTGTCCAGTGAAGAATATAACAGTACAGTGCTGGACACCAATGAAGTCGGCCAAGTACAGACTTGGGCCTTTTGCTAGGTACTGTGGTAATACAAAGAGCTGCTATCTGCCAGAAAAGGCTTCTGGTATCTATTAAACAATTTATTGGGCTGCAGTATCCTGTGCTGGGTCTTGTGCCAGGCACTAGGGATGCAAAGAAGGTATCTCCTTCCAGATCAAGTGGAGGTTTATAAAAATGCTGTTACCTCTGTCATCCAAGATTACTCAGTGGAGGGAAAACAAAAGATGAGAGCTGGGAACTTTACCAGACAGAGGTTGGGGGAGGCCTTTCCAGACAGTGGAGACCACATGTGCATAGGCAAGCATTGTTAGAAGACACTGGGTGTTAAGGAAACCATGAACAGTCTGGTTTGGCTGGTGCTTCCTGGGGAGTGGTGAGCAGTGAGCCTGGGAAGGTAGACAGAAGCCAAGCCATTAAGGGATGGTAGCCCTTGGTCTTTACTCTCTAGGCTGGAGCACAGCATGGTCAGATTTGCATATTGGAAAGGTAATGTGTCAGTTGGTGGCTAGATTGTAGTAGGATAAGGCTTTTGGCAGGGAGACCTATTGGAGCAGGAGATATTAAGGTAGAGATATTAAGAGTTCTGATGAGTAGCAAGAACAGTGGGATTGATTTGGGAATTTTTTAAGTGGAACCTTAGCATGGATGTGGTAAATGTACAGGTTGTGGGGTGAGAAAGTGAGCCTCAGAATTTTGACTCAGACACTGAGTGGTTGGTCTTGTTATTAATTAGACACCACTGAGCTGAGACTGCACAAAATCCAAGATAGAATAAAATAAACATCATGTAGGTAAATGCTGTCACGGCTGAAGATGGGTACAAGTAACATCTTTGAGGGGAGAGAGTACTTAGGAAAGTCTTTTTAGAGAGAATAATGTGAAATGGGCCTTGAAAAAGGAGTAGACCTTCCTTCTTTTCTTTTTCTTGAGTAGATTTTAATAGGCAGAGATGGGAAGGAGGATGGCAAGATCAGCATGGGCAAAGGCACAAAGCAGGGACAATCTTTCAGAGCATGTTTGAGGAATAACAGCTAACCTGGTTTGCCTCTTGTGTGGTGCAGTAGTAAGCAGTCTGCAAAGTCAGATCGGGGGACATATTGTGAAAGATGTTGCACTTAATCTTGGGAACACTGGGAGGCCCTGAATGGTTTGAGACGGGCAAGTGATGGTTTGAGATCTGCTTTAGAAAAGTTAATTTCAGGGCCGGCCCAGTGGCGCACTGCTACAGTGCGCCACTTGGGAGTGCGGTGGTGCTCCCGCCTAGGGTTCAGATCCCACATACAGACCGGTTCCCGCTCACTGGCTGAGCGAGGTGCGGGCGCAATGCTGAGGGTTGCGATCCCGTTGCTGGTCCCGGTCCGGTACAGGCGCAACACTGAGGGTTGCGGTCCGTTGCCGGACACGAAAAAAGACAAAAAGGAAAAAAAAAAAGAAAAGTTAATTTCAGGGCTGGCCCGGTGGCGCACTGGAGAGTGTGCCACTTGGGAGTGCAGTGGCGCTCCCGCCGAGGGTTCGGATCCCATGTGGAGACCGGTTCCCACTCACTGGCTGAGCGTGGTGCGGGCGCAACACCAAGGGTTGCGATCCCGTCGCCTGTCCCCTCCCCGGTACGGGCGTGACACCGAGGGTTGCAATCCCGTTACCGGTCAGTAAAAAAGACAAAAAGGAAAAAAAAAAAAAGAAAAGTTAATTTCACAGCTGTGAACAGTGAAGAGGCCAGGAGGCCAGTTATGTTATGGACTAGCGTGGGGAGGCTTAGTTAATTTCGCAGCTGTGAACAGTGAAGAGGCCAGGAGGCCAGTTATGTTATGGACTAGCGTGGGGAGGCTTGTTGGTTGTGACAGTAAACAATTCAAATTAGCTTAGGCCAAAAAGGAGAATGTATAGGTTGATAGGTTGATGTAACCAAACTAAGGAAAGGGACAGATCTGGCTTCATGGATGACTAGATCCAAAGACTCAAATGCTGTCAAGTCAGACTGTTTTTCTCTTACTTCCACTCCTCCCATCTCTTTGCCTGCTTCTCTCTGCCCATTGGCATTCTTATCTCCTACTATTCTGGGTTTCCACCATGCAGCAGGCTGTGTGATCTCAGGCAGCATGGGGTACATTCTGACAGCTTTGCAACTTGAGAGGAAAAATCTTCCCCATCAGTTGGAAGAACCCTGGGGAAAGACTCTAGATGCCTAGCCTGGGTCACATGTCTGTTCCTGGTTCTGTGGGGGAGTGTCTGTTATCAGCAGAGGATGGATAGTTATTGCTTTGCCCTGGTGAGCAGAGCAGCCTTTGAAAAGCAGGAGAACAGGACTCAAATGGGTGATGAAAGACAATGGAGGAGTTTCAAGAAGGGGAACAGTCTTTGGCTAATCACGAAAATAACTGAGGAAGTTTTTTCAAAAATACAGATAATCAAACCCATTAGAATCCCTAGTGTTGGGTCCCAGGAATCTGGTTTAAGGTGCTGAATGCAACAGAAAGTTTGAAGATCAAAACTAAAAGCTGATAATTGAATTTCAGGACCGTGGAGCACCTTTGAGAAGAATGTGAACAGGAAGGGAGGGTAGAAGGCAGATTGCAAGACTTTCTGATGCATTCCTCACTTTTCCTAAGTCATAACCTTGTTTCAGGGCTATCGCTGACCATAAATGAGATTTAAAAATGTTCATGGAAGTGTTGTAGCTCAATACCTTAGGGAAAGCAAAGGAGGGCTACTAGAAAGATGGTTAGTCCAGGCCATTCTGCCTTTTTAAAAGGAAGTCACTTGGGAGGGGAGAGAAAAAAGTTTGAAAAGTTTTTAATCCGTTTTGAATTATCTGCTATTTCTTTTTTATTATCAATCCTTCTCGTGATCAGTTACAACATACTACAATAAAGTTAGATTTCTTTAAAAAATCTGTAATTCAGACTTAATCTCCCCCACTAGGCTGAATTAGCAATAGTTTACTTTTTGATCTTTTGAGGAAAATTGCCATGTATTTGAAAGAGTTGGTCACCATAGTTATATAACTATTGGAAAATTTTTTATTTAGACATTTTTAAACTAGCTTTTCAAAAGCTTTTTTTTTTTTTTTTTCCAACTGGCCGCTCCCGGGCTCAGAACCCGTGACCTTGGTGTTATAAGGCTGTGCTCTAACCAACTGAGATAACCGGCCAGCCCAGCTTTGAGAAGCTTTGAAAGACCTAGTTTGCCCCTGCATGAAGAGCCACTTTATTTTAAAACACAGTACTGGAAAGTAAGCTTTTTGGCTTGCTGTTAGGAGAAATTCTGTTCGTCTGCCCTCGCATCTCCATGAAGAAACTTGTTTGCCAATAAAACACTGACATAAGGGAATGTATATTTTGATTTCCATTTGTTTGACTCTTATGACTAATTCTCAACTGATTCTAAACACAGAGAACAGGGGTTGATTTATTGATAAGCTCCCAAATCTCCAACAATTGTGAGAGAGACAAGGATTTGTGGGCTGGGTCTGGTTTTTCTCTTTTTGTTCCCTTGTTCCTCCCTGTCTTAGCAGAGTACCTGGCACATAGAAAGTGCTCACTAAATGTTTGTTGGATGTACAGAGATGCTAGTTGGAAGAGATGCTAGTTGGAAGGCTTCTACAACAATGAAGATCTGAGCTAAAGCAGAGAAGATAGAAACAGAAAGGAAAGAAGAGGCAAAAAACTAAATGACATTGGGGAATTCTAGAAATATTCTTATGTGCAAAAATGGCATATACAAGGTTATATATTGCAATGCCAGTAATAGTAAAAGACTGAAAGCCATTTAACTAGGGCATTGGTTAAATAAAATATGTAGCTATAGGAACAAATACAGGAGCTTTTTTGGTACTGACTTGGAAAGATGGCCAAGATACATTAAGTGAAAAAATAATAAGAACAAGGAGTAGGATTGTGTATAGTATGCCACCATTTGTGTAAAAATGAAGCAAATGCATATAGCATCTCTGGGAGATACGTAAGAAACAATACAGGTTGCTTGTGGGGAGAGGAAATGGAGGCTGAGGGAGCAGGAGAGGGGGAGACTTTTCCCTGTGCAGCCTGTATACTCTGAGTTGTCAACCAAGGAGTGTGTTGTCTCTTCAGAGAATGAAATACAAATACTTAGATACATTCAGACACTTTTAAAAAGCAGCACTGGAAGGAGCAGTAGCAGGGCCGGGTGACCAATCAGATGTTGACATGAGAGAAGACATGGGAGATGAGTCTGAACTAGTAACTTGAGTGACTGGGGAGAGGTGGCACTTCTGTGAATGGAATTAGGAATGCAGGAGTAGGAGTGACCCTGATTTGGGGCAGGTTTTGGGGGCTTCTAGGGTTCCAGGGAACTATGTCCAACAGTTGGAAGTCTACGCTTACAGTTGGGGAGAAAGATCCGAGTTGGAGGTTTGGTTTGGGGAGTCATTAGCATAGAGGTAATATTTGAAGCGTCAGGGAACAATGAGGTTCCAAAGGAAGGAGGTGGCCTCAATTGAAGGAAGCGGAGTGTGGATCATTACCTTTCCAGGTGAGTGGAGTTGAAGATGCTGCTCATGGACTGCGGGCACACGAGCAGGACTCGTTTGCTGCTGCTCTGTGTGACCTGAGAACAGGAAGGAGGATGTTCCCGCTCTCTGCCAGGATGTCCTGGCCCTCTGCTGGATGCCCTCCTCACCGCCGAGCTCAGCATCCCCTGCAGGAATAACTGCTAAAAAAAGTCATTTTTCCTCAAGGAGGTTATGCCATTACTAAGAATTGTATTCCTTTGACTATTCAAGTCTTCAGTTCTTTCAAATTTTATATTCCTCAAGGACCCGCAACCCATTTCTGGTGCTCACCTCATCTCGAAGTACAGTACAGAGCACCGTAAGGGCACACTATTAATAGTGATCAGATAGTGTTACTGTTTTTAGTCAGTGCTTTTAAGAGGCAAAAGGCAATAGTTTGGCTGCCTTGCCCTAAATTCACCTTAGCCAGCACTCATTTCTATAAATCTCATTTTGCCCTTAGAAACAGGCCGCTTGTTTTCCTGTCATCTCCTCTAGTAATAAATGCTCTTAGTTTAAAAACTTTTGCCTCCTCTATTTCCATTAGTTTGGCTCATCTATTATTTCGTTTTCTTTAAGAATATCCCCCTTCCCTAACCAGTCTCCATCAGCCTTGGTTTCATAGTTTTATTTTCTTTGGAGACTGTCTCAGAATTAGAACAGCTTAGTGAAGTAAGCATTTTAGAAAATCTTTCAAAAATATAGTTTGATCCTAAAAGCACAGAATAAGCGCTTTTCTATCACTACTTCATTTGAATGTGCCTGAAGGAAAATGGAGCACAGATAAACATGGAGTGGATCTAAGTTGGTCCAGAAAATTGGAATACGATTCAGATACCATTTAAAAAATAGCCCTGGGCCTTCCTCCTCTCTCAAGGAAAAATTCCTTTCAGGTTCACAGCATTTATTTTTATGGTTGAGGCTAAGAATTTTGTACTTGTTGATACTGGCTGTGAAAGGGATCAGAATATGCCACCCCTAAATATGCCACTTTGGCATAAGGATTATTTTGAGCCACAGGCAACTGAGAAAAAGCAGACAAAGGAAGAACTCTCTGCCCTCCCTCTATCTGCCTAAAAGCAGGGCATAAATTTCCCTTTATGAAGATGTCCCCCTCTCTTCTCCTGCACCTAGAGAACACCACTTATCACCAGAGATGGAGATGAGGCAAACCTTACTAAATAACCCTAGTCTACCCTTAGTTTCCCCCATTTGTACCCTCCCACGAATTACCACCCTGAAAAGCCCCAAACTCCTCCTTTGTCTAGTCACTTCTCCACAATTTATCATCCTTTGTCAAAATAGTATATAAGACCCTAAGTCTAATTGCTTCTTTGGATTTTCATTTCTTTTCTGTAAAACCTCCCTGCATGTAAGATTAAACCTAAAGTTTGTATGCCTTTTCTCCTGTTAATCTGTCTTTTGTCAGTTTCATTTGCAGGCCTCAGGCAAAGAACTAAGAGGGTAGAGGAAATGTTTTTCCTGCCTGACAGCTATGTTCCTAAAGTGAGAGAATTTTAGACTATAGCAAATTCTAGCTTGCCCCTAGCTTTCTACAAAGAGCCTTTTTTTCTTCTCTGTGGTGCTGTTGAGAGGCTCAGATGCACAGCCTGCACTTATTCAAATATTTATTGTGTTCAAACTAGACACCATGTAGGGCCGGCCCGTGGCTCACTCGGTAGAGTGCGGTGCTGATAACACCAAGGCCACGGGTTCGGATCCTATATAGGGATGGCCGGTTTGCTCACTAGCTGAGCGTGGTGCTGACAACACCAAGCCAAGGGTTGAGATCCCCTTACCTCAAATCCAACAGGAAGGTACCGTGTTATCAATATTTGTTGAGATAATTCATTAGTCAAGCCCCATTTTACAGTTGTAGGAACTGAGGCCCATGAAGGGGATGTTTTTCATCTAAGACCGGGCAGTGAGTTAGTGGTGGGTTAGACAGGGCTAAGTAAATATCTGGCAACATTTATGCACATGTAATTTCTCTACACATATAGATATTAATTTATTTACATTTAGATTGAGTTTTATATGTTCTTTATATGACTTTTTTTAAAGAATTTTTTGTTGAGCTATAATTTACATGCAATAAAATGCAAAGATCTTTTTTTTTTTTCTTTTTTTTTCCTTTTTGTCTTTTTTCGTGTCCGGCAACGGATCGCAACCCTCAGTGTCGTGCCCGCACCTCGCTCAGCCAGTGAGCGGGAACCGGTCTGTATGTGGGATCCGAACCTCGTCAGAAGCGCTGCTGCGCTCCCAAGCGGCGCACTGTAGCAGTGCGCCACCGGGCCGGCCCCAAAATGCAAAGATCTTAAATATACCATTGGATGAATTTTGACAGTTGCAGTCAATTGACTTTTTAATGTCATAGTGTCAGTCAGTCCCACTTAATCACATTACCTATTTACTGAAAACACCAATCTCTGGGCACAGGAAGTGTCAGCTTCATCGTGAACTGACGGCTGGAGAGTCGTGTCACAATTTGTTCACCGTGATGGCTCCCCCAGCATTTTCTTTGTCCACTCATATTACTTGCATTGTATTAACCTCTGAAATGAGTTTTTTGAGACTAACCTGAGGCAACATTTACAGTATTTTATGTCTCACTCAAAAACAAATTTCGTGAATGAGCTGCACACGGCACTTCAGCTCGCTTCAGCCGTGAATGGAATCGTGAGCACAGGGTCGTCTCGCCAGGCCTGACCCTAGAGAAAGTTACTAAATGGTCTTGGTGTTTGCCCCGTCCCTTCTTTAGGTACCTACCTATCGAGCTAGGGCGAGGGCTCACAGACGCCTGGAGCCCGCTGTCCGGACTGGGTCACACTCTCCACACGCAGGTCTGCGAGCTTGGCACGAGGAGAAGGCCCTGGAGCCGGGGGTGAAGAAATACCAGGCTTTACTCAGAGCTGGGAGCAGCCGCCCCGGCATGGCCCGCCCCAGCCTCCTCTAGAAGCCTTGCGCATCTGCGCCCTTAGTCCTTTCTACTCAAGTCCAGATGCACATGCACAATCCCATTAGCCAACATCAAGGAACACCCGTTGGCCCGCCCCAGCCTCCTCTAGAAGCCTTGCGCATCTGCGCCCTTAGTTCTTTCTACTCAAGTCCAGATGCACATGCACAATCCCATTAGCCAACATCAAGGAACACCCGTGCGCACGCGCATGCTCACCTCCCTATACCTGTTACTCCCAGCCTTCTGTAAAGAAAAAACCTAGGGGACATGGCTCTCCTCAGATATTTGAAGGGCTTTCCTGTACAAATGATCTTAACTTATTTTATATGGCTCCAAAGTGTCGGCTGGCTTGCATGCATGCATGCATGCATTCATTCATTCATTCATTCTTCAACAAAACCCTACCAAGAGCTAACTGTACCAGGTATTATGTTAGGTGCTAAGGATTCAACATGGAACAAAACCAACAGGGAACCTACCTACCTTCCTACCTAGGAGCTTAAGTTCGAGGTGGGAAAGCAGATGTTAATCACATACCCTCTTTGTAATTCCTAATCTGAGGAGGAGGGGTCAGGAAATAAGAGCAACTGGAGAGAGCATTCTAGGTCTTAGAAGAACTTTGCAAGTCGAAGGAAAAGGAAGAAAGGCAGGATGGCTGGAGGGCTGAGTGGGAGGGAGAGTGCTGCTAGACTAGACAGCTGGCCGGCGGGTGTGATGATGGTGAGGAAGTTGAGAAAAACATGAAAGGGTATAGATGGAGGACCAGCTGGTGGAAATTAAGGTGTGATGGATTTCAACTCAGTATAGAAAAAAGCTACTTAACAGGAAGAATGGAGAACCTTGGGCATAGTGTGTTTCTTACTGTTAATAGTATATAAGTAGAGATTGGAAAGCTATTTTTCAAGTATCTGGTAGAAGATACACAATCACAGATAATAAGCTGGACACCAGATGGTCCTTAAGTCTCTGGATCTGGAAGTCTCTGAAAGTCTTTTCCCACCCAGTGAAGGAGACAGAGATGACATGGTTTCCTGGGATTTTGTAGAGGAGATGCCTTCCGTTGGCATCTAGTGGGTAGAAAGCAGGTCCATCAGCATTTCCCAGGCTGGCAGTAACAGAACCACCTATGGAATGTGTTTTGGTTAAAAATACAGGTGCGTAGATCCCACTCCTGAAGATTCTGATTAAGGAGGTCTGGGATGGGAACTGGGTATTTACATATTTAGATTTTTAAAATTATAAAGCAAACTTTAACATTAACACTTTTGCAGGGAACAATAGAAACTATATGAGATCATAGTGGTGAAGGATTTCTTAAGTCAGAAAAACAAAGAGCATTAAGGAAGATTGAAAATATCTATGTTAGAATTTTAAAATTTCTACATAATCAAAGATATCAGGAACAAAATTTAAAAAGAAAAAACACTGTCTGATAGAAGACATCTGTAATTTGTTAACCAAAAAAGGGTTTGTAGTAGCGAGGGCCAGAATGACCTTGGCGTGTTCTGTAGTATTCTTGCTGCCTCAGGCCTGTACAAAGGCATGTGCTCCAGACAGCATGCCTCCCTCTAGGAGCTGGGTACAGTTGAGGGCAAGTCTCGTGAAGCCCAGAGAGGAAACTTTAAGAACCGGGGGAGACATATTTTGGAGGGATTTCCCCAAATAAGTAAATCTGCAGGTGGTTAAGGGAGGTGTGTAGCAACATATGCTGTCTGCTGTTTTGTTTTGTTTTTTTCCCCTTGCATTAAGTTCTGTTTAACACTTTTTGGTCATACATTTATAGATCACACATGGAGCAATATTTCCCAAACCAAATTATACACTGAGCTGGAAAACCCTCCAGTCTTGACCCTGCAGGAAAAGAGAAGTCAAAGTCAGAAGCTAAGGTCACTAAAGAGTTGGGAATGGAAGGAGCAGGTGTTCAGACATTATACTTCGTAGGAATTGTTTTGTAGGTAGTGTTTTTTTCCCGGGCTTCCAGAAGGTGGGTGTTGAGCTGAGAAGAGTGTGACAGACCTCACAGGCTTCTGCTCTGGGTACCCATATCCGAAGATTGCAGTTCTACTTACAAAAGGTATGAGAGGAAGCTGTTTACAACTGATCAGATTTGCTATACACAGGTGTGCTTTGCTCGCCCAATATTTTTGTTCCTGTGAAGCCCTGTGCACTCTGTATTTTTCCTTCCCACTGCACTGTAAGCTCCCTGAGAGCAGGTACCACACATCTCATGTTTAGCACTTGGCACAGTTCCTGCTACCTCATAAATGCTTAGTAACCATTTAGTGAATGAGAGAATTTAGACTCAGATACTTTTTTTTTTTAATTTGAGCTAGTCATAGATTCATATGCAGGTGTAGGAAATAACAGAGACATCCCATGAACCCTTTACTAGGTTTCTCCTGTAGTAACATTGTACATAATCATAGTACAGTATCACAACCAGGAAACTGACATTGGTACAACCGGCTGATCTTATGTAGATTTCCACAGTTTCACATGCAGTTTTATCACATGTAGGTTCCTATATCCACCTGTGTCCACAGACAGGATACAGAACAGTCCATCACCACAGGGTCCCTCATGATCGCTTTTTATGACCACGCCTATCTACCTCCTTCCTCTATACAGTCATTTTGTCATTTCAATAATGTTATAGAAATGGAATCATACAGTATGTAACCTTTTGGGATTGAGTTTTTCCACTCAGTGTAATTCCCTGGAGATTCACCCAAGTTGTTATGTGTCTCAGTAGTTTGTTCCTTTTAATTGCTGAGTAGTATTTCTTGGTGTGGAGGCACCACAGTTTGCTTAACTATTTGCCCTTC
The DNA here is from genome assembly GCF_000696425.1 of Galeopterus variegatus. Lineage (NCBI taxonomy): Eukaryota > Metazoa > Chordata > Mammalia > Dermoptera > Cynocephalidae > Galeopterus > Galeopterus variegatus. Next base: position 65,301 of record NW_007729872.1, read on the forward strand.
GAAGGACATCTATATTGTTTCCAATTTTTGTCTATTATGAACAAAGCCACTATGAACATTTTTGCGAACATATGTTTTCATTTCCCTGGGATAAATGCCCAAGAGTGCAATCGCCGGATCATATGGGAACTGCATATTTCATTTTATAAGAAACTGCCAGACTAAGTTTTCCAAAGAGCCTTTGCTTACTATTTTATATTCCCACCTGCACTGTACGAGTGACCCAGTTTCTCCACTCCCCTGCCAGCATTTGGTATGGTCGCTATTTTTTATTTTAGAGACACTATTGTAAAGACACTGATAGAGATCATTATTGAAAGGAGTCTTGCAGTCAGTAACCATAAGACTTTATTAATACTAGAGAACCAGATAAGTTCTAAGGGCACATCTTTGTCAGAAACTCAATGAACACATAAATACTGTAGGAGGAATAAATTTCAGAATGTTAGTGAAAAGATTAGGATGAGAAAGGTGACTGAATAATGGTGAAAATAATATTGTAAGTACCTGAAAGTAAGTCCAAGAATATATAATGGCAGGTGGGGGTAGGGAGGAGAAAGGGCAGGAACCCACCCATGTTCAAGAAGAGCAAAGGAGAGCAGAGGCAATCATTTATTCATGGTTCATTTATTCAACAAATATTTACTGAGCAGCCTATTGTGTACCACGCACTCTCAAGGACACACTGGGCGTGGTGATGACCAGGATAGCTAAGATTCCTAACACTTAGAATAACTAGCATTTATTTAGTAGCCACTATGTGCCAGATGTTGTGCTAAGAACCTTAGATCTCTTTTAATCCTCCCACAGAGACAGATATTATTTTAACCCCATGCAACATATGAGGAAATAGGCCCAGAATAGATAAGTAACTTACCTGAGGTCACAGAGGTAGTGTGTGATGGACTGAAATTCAAATCCAGGTCTGTCTGCCCACTTAATGCTTGCTAAGGGATTGTAAACTTAAGATTCTGGTACAAGGAACATATGGTTCTGTACCCCCAGAAACACAATGGGGGAACAGGGAGTTGTCTGGGGAGTTACAAGGATGAAGGGGCTGTGATGTCCTGGGCCCCTTTCACTCTAGAAATCTTCCTGCTTACTTCCTACTTTCTGGTATCTTAAATGCCTTCAAAAGAGGATAGAATTCTTCCATTTCCTCATTAGAAGTTAATGTATCATAGCATCTCTGCTTTTCAGTGGCACTTGACTTATCTTCAAGAGGACAGATGTCAAGTGCCTTATCTGTGATAAGCTAGTCTAGTGCCTGTTGTTAGGAGGCCCTGGGCTCCCTCCAAGCCTAAATCTATAGTCTGGCACATTTTTTAGCATCTCTGCCCCTCAAAAGGGGGATCCCTTCCATCTGTCTCTTACTGTCTGCTTATCGGGGGGCTGAGGCATTGTCCTGGAGCTCTTGACATTGAACTCTCCTGTTGGTAGGCTTCTGAAAAACTGCCTGTTGCTTCTCTCAGGTTCTCTCTACTGATCTAGGAAAAGGTCCAGTTGTCACTGTTGGCTTTAACCCTTCACCAGGGCCTACATTCATGGGGTCTGGCCCTTGGTGAGGGTCAGCACTAATGTCTGTGCCGGGTGACTGAGGACCTGCATCACTGAGTTTGACTTCCTCTTGGGGACTGCCTGACTCCCTTCTGTTCCTTATTCAGTTTCAACAACTCTTGATTCTTTGGAGGGGGTTGTCCTGCTTTCTGGGAACCTGACTTTAGAATGGTGATTTGTCTAGCCATTGTGCAGAGCAGGAAATCTTTGCTGTCAGCCCAGGCCATATTTAGAGATTTAACATGGGGGTGCTCAGCTCTGCTCATGCTTGCAAAGCCTGAGCCAGCATCCTCACACGTTAATTTGCTAAAACAGAAGGGTTTATATTTAGAGGCTGAGCCACATTACATGTGGGGAACTTGAAGCTCCCTGGTTCTTTTTTGCTCCTGCCTTGTTCTAGTGACACACTCTAGCCAGGTTTCAAATGTCTCTTCCCTTATCGTGGTGACAGTGGGTCCTAAGTATCTTCTCAGTGAGGTCGGCAGGTAGACTGACACTCGAGGGAGGAGATATAGGGCTGCCCTCCGTCCTGCCCTGGGACACCTGCTGCCTGGTCCTGGGTCTCCCTTACTACTGCAGTGGGGAGCGGACACAGCATTTTATTTAAAACTCTTTTAAAAGTAAATAATCATTTATGCTGAACTCCCCTTCCCAGATCTCTCTTTCAAAACCTGAGAGGACTTCCTATTAATAATAAGGGCAGTAATAATAGCTAACATTTATTGGATAGTTTTCATGTGATAGACATTATGTTTAGAACTGTCTGCTTTTTCTTACTTATTCTTTTTTTTTTTTTTTTTTTTTTTTTTTTTTTTTTTTTTTTTCTTTTTTTTTTTTTTTTTTTTTCTTTTTTTTTTTTTTTTTTTTTCTTTTTTTTTTTTTTTTTTTTTCTTTTTTTTTTTTTTTTTTTTTGTCTTTTGTCTTTTTTCCGTGTCCGGCAACGGATCGCAACCCTCAGTGTTGTCCCCGTACCGGCCCGGGGACCGGCAACGGGATTGCAAGCCTCGGTGCTGCTCCCGCGCCCCGCTCAGCCAGTGAGCGGGAGCCGGTCCGTATGTGGGATCCGAACCCTCGGACGGGAGCGCCGCCGCGCTTCCCAAGCGGCGCACTATCCAGTGCGCCACCGGGCCGGCCCTTACTTATTCTTTATAACTCTGTGAAATGGGTGATATTTTCAACCACATTTTGTAGATGAGGGAACTAACGCCCAGAGAGGTTAAGGACCCGCATCTGTGACTGAAGCACATGCTTGTAAGGACTGCCTTGCCTCTCCTCCCATTAATAGAAACCTTGATCAAGGCCTTGTCCTTCCTTATAAAAGTGCTGCAGAATGGTTAACAGGTTTCCCAGGGATTCCAGAACCATCTGGAAGAGTAGTATTTTTCCGAGCATTGTCTGTGGACCACCTGGATAAGAATTTCCCCAGCTGCTTGTTAAAATTGCAGATGTACTGAATCACAGCCTCTGGAGAGAGGACCAGGGTATCTGCATTTTCCCAAAGCTCCCTAAGGGGTTCTGATGGACTCTAAAGTCTAGAATCACGGCTGTCGAGTGTTTTCTTTGACATATTAATCACAGTCTATGGGTAGGCCTGAAGCCAACAGTGGGATTCGTGCAACTATATTGCAGGGGCTGGCAAACTTCCTATAAAGGGCCAATTAGTAAATAGTTTGGGCTTTGTGGGCCTTATGGGTCTCTGTTGGAACTATTCAACTCTGCTGTCATAATGCAAAAGCAGCCATAGACAATTTGTAACCAGCGGACATAGCTGTGTTTCAATAAAACTTTGTTTTCAAAAACAGGCAGTGGGCTAGATTGGGCCATTTTGCCAACCCCTGATGTAGGGTCATCCTGGTCCACCAGCCCTCTGACCACCCCCTCTTATGGAAGTTATTCGTACACTATTTTCTGTTATCTATGGACATCCATTAAGCTACATCCATTGAGATGAAGTTGCCTGTTGTAATAGATAGACCCTGCACCTTAGTGACTGATGACAGTGAGATTTCTTGCTCATATCATAGCCCACTGAGGGTGTTTCTAGTTGGAATCTTCTATGTGGTCATTTAAGACCAAGGCTGCTCCATGTTGTGGCTTCATCCCTCTTGGCCTCAGAGTCCTCTCCATTAAGCCAGTGGATGAGGAAAAAGACCAAGGATTATTCATGGGAAATTTTTGTGGGATAAGCCTTGAGAGGGACCTGTCATCTCTACCCATATTTCACTGGCCAGTGCTTTCTCAGGCCCCTCGGGCCCTTGGTCTCTGGATTCTCTCTGTTCCCTTTGTCTTTGAAACCCAACCAGTTCTTTCCTGGGCTCGTATCTTCCTTGTGAAAAACCTTGCTAAGGTCAGCCAAGAGGATCCAGCACACAGCTTCACTCTGATTCTTTTCTAGACACTTTGCCTAGAGCTACAGGCTCAGAAGGTACATGGTCTACCTTCTAGATTACTGTAGGTTAAGTTTTACCAAATATTTTGCTAGCATATAATGTAGATCTTCATCATCGAGATCAATATCCTCACTGGCTGCTGCCTGCCCGCTAAGCCTGTGCCACATATTTTAGGTTGTTGCTATGGTAGCACCCCACTGCTAGATACCAACTTCTGTATTCAGGTAACACAGCAGCTTTAACAGGTTAACCCAAATTCTACCTGATTAACACTGCTCACATCACATTCCAATACAGATGTTCTTGGTGCTGTGGCCTTCCTCATCGTCATTCAGAGACACAGGATTTTTCATATTGAAACTCTGCCCTCCTGCAGGTCCTTACAGTGTCCCCATCCAGCCAGCCATGGGGGAAGGAGGTCAAGTGCCTCCTGGGGGATGTGCCTGGAAGTGGTACACGTCATTTCCACCCACCTTGTCTGGGCCAGAGCTCCGTCACATAGTCACACGTACTGCAGGAGGGACTGGGAAATATAATCCAGCGGCAAGCCCAAGAGGAAAGGTGCACAGGTTTCAGTGTGTGCATAGCAGCATCTGCCTCGTGGGCCGGGACTGTCTGCACTGAGGGAATAAAGACCAGTGGCCCATCAGGGAAGACGGCAACAGGCAACCTGCCTTGGTGCTGAAAGGGGTGCTGTCAGGCATTAGTTGGTATGATCCAAAAGGAGTGCATGCAAATGCCTTCATTACTGCAGCAAGCATTTACTGCGTGTCCACTCTGTGCCAGGCAGAGGGCCATACACTGGGGGTCAGGAAGAGAACAAAGCTCCTCCTGGAGCTCTGGGGGATCCACTCCACTGGTGACCCTTGCGCTGGGTGCCAGGGGGACAGAGAGCCTGGGGAGGGGGGAGGAAGTGGGGAGGGCTTCTTAACATGGCTGGTTTGAGTGCCTCCTGCAACCTGAGAAATGCACCCCATATAGTTCAGACCCCCACCACAGCAAGCACTCACTCCTCAGTATATTGGATGAGATATAGAGGGGGAAAAGGCAACAGACAGCAAACGATCTCTTTTTAGCTCCTTTGGTTATTTTCATAGAACGTTGTTTTCCCTCTATGAGGCAACTAAGGGAGGTGGTTGCTCCAGGACATGGGGTTGTCATCTTCTTTGTGTTTGTTTCTGGCCTTTGGCGAAGTTAGGGAGCTCTGGCACTGTGTCTTAGAACCCCCTCGGTGGAGCTGAGGGCAGTGCAGGGAGGGGTTCAGAGCCACACATCCTCATACTTTTCATGTTATCAGCCATTTGTGTTAGAAGCTGCTGCCGATGTTGATGTTTCATAGTCGGCCTGCCTGAAACTGAAGCAGTGCATTTGAGATCTGGGTGCAGAGGACATATTTAACACAGACTAGAATAGACCATGGAGGGAAGTTTTTAATTCTCTTTCAGAGATCTTTTGATAGAAAATCATGCTGCTAGAAGCAGGAAGGTAGCGTGGGTGATATCTGGGACCCCCTTCCAAACTGCAGTCATTGATTTGTTGCACATTTTCAGCAAAGGGAGTAAGGACTACGAAAGGTTAAATTTCTCATATAAGATTAATTCAGCCATCTCTGTGAAATGGTGGAAGCAGAATACCATTAGACTCTCTAATCTCATTTCTCTCATGCTGTCTTTCTTGGAGCCTATCAGTGTCCTGGCAGAGAGTCAGTTCTGTGGATGCTAAACCTCAGAGTCAGTCTCTTTCTGAATGTGCCAAGAGGTCTGTCATTTAGAAAATGTAGCCTACCTTTTAAGGAAGGATGAAAAGGTACTTCTTTGCATGTTAGATCCCAAATATTTTGAATATAGCAAACATGTAATTCCTGTGTAATTTTATTATCTGTGTTTTATTAGAATTATTTGCATGGCATATTAGAACCAAACTTATTAACTGTATTTTGCAGATCCCCGGTGGTTTCATGAGTACTGCTTGGGGTCCTAAATATACTAACTAGCCAATAAGATATGTGCCTTTTGAGTGTGTAACAATGCATTGAAGATGCAAATGCAGTAATAATTTTACCCTTGTCTTAATTGCTCTTCAACAACGCATGTGGTTTTTTCAATCTGATTTAAGCCTTTGGGGGAGGGTTGGGGGAAGTATTAGCTGCTTCTATGTAAAAAATTAAATGTACTTGGACGTTAGATTTTTCGATTTTCTGTTAGCCCTCGTCTTTTTTCATATTGGCACATAAAAATCTTAAATTAAAGATGGGGAGGAGGGAGTAGGGCCTACCAGGATTTTGAAGTTTTTTTCCTCTTATTTTAAATATAGCACTAAATAATGCTGGTTATTTTTATATTGCGTATTTGGGACAAAGAGCCTCTTTTAAATGAAAGAATATTGCAAGATCTGGTTCAGCAGCTTTGTCCCTTGCCTTAAGTTTACTGCAGGGCTTCTATCCCCTTTGGTAATACAGAAATGAAATTATAAACCACCAGTAGCCTTGGAAATTTCAATCGATTCCAAATGACTAAATATTTAATTCAATCATTGCCTATACTTCCAGGGATGACTCGGGTGTTTTGCTTTTTACTGAGGGCTCCATGAAAGCCGGCTCTGCAATGGCTGCTGGGGACCGTGTCTGTTGCAAGGAGGCTCCCCTGCAGTGAGGAGCTGGGGCACTGCAAGCCTGTTCCATAGCAGCCCTTTTTGCAAATGGTAGTCGATTTTTGCAGAAGGTTTGTGGTCAGATCGCTATGTATAATACTGATGAAGCATTTTTGTTCCAGCTCTGTCTCGGAAGACCTAGGCTGTAGACGTGGGGATTTCAGTAGGAAACATTATGGATCTGTGGAGCTGGTAAGTTTATGCTGTCTGTTTAGTGGTAGTACATTGATTTTGATTTACTTGATCGCCAAGCTCATCAGATCTTTTGTTGTATATTTACTGTTAGATCATGTGGGTACAGTGTAAGGACTGGATTGGAATAAATAACTATTGAAAGGCTATGATAATTTGATCATCTTTATCTATTTGTTTTTATTGTCACATACTTTTAATCTTGTCTTCCAGTTTGCTGAAAATATTTGTGGCTTGATATTTTACTCTGTTAATGGTGTGTGTAATTAAATAAAATAATTTATGAATTAAGAAAGGTAGCATTTGGTTTCTATATGATCTTGTTCCTAAAAGTTTATAAATCTAGTTTTCAAGGTTTAAGTAACATTTAAATACATATTCTGATTTTCTGTACCTTTGCTTTCTGGATATATGATAGGAGTTAGAATATTTATGAGATCTTTTTTTCCTGTTAAAAGCATACTGGTTGGACTAGATAAATGACTATAATAGATGATAGATATCTGGAATGAAAATATTCACGTTTTCCTTAATGAGAGACATTGGGGTTTGTGGTATGATTTTTGCGTGTTTTCATTTTAAAAGAGGCATATGATAGTCTCAGTTTTTTTAAGGACAGAATTGTAATTTTTTTCCCAATTACATGGAAATTTGTATAGATTTTCAGGAAAATGTGCTCATAAAATTCTATTGATTATTTAACTCTATCACGAACATTAAATCTACTGTTTCTATCTATTTATAAAAATTTAGTTGCTTGTATCCATTTGTATAGTACCCAATTATCTCCCATTAGTATAAGCTGCATTTTTGCAGAGTTTAAGTAGTAGAAAAATTTATAGCAGAGTTGTGTACCAGTAGCATTCTATTTGAATTCAAGCATACATTACAGACTTGACTTTGTACCTGGCCCAGGGCTGAGTATTCTTGAAAATACAAAATAAGTAAAAGATTTAGTCCTTGTTCTTAAGGAGCTTCCAGCTGGGCAGATAAGACCCATAAAAGATCTAAAGAGTGAATTTAGTCACAGAAAGGACACATTGATTGACTCAATCAATGCCCGTTCTGTCAGTCACTGGTGATACCACATCAACTCAGCCTACCACCCCTCCTGAAGGAGCGTGGGTATAACTGTAATTCAGAGTGGGAACTGGTAAACATTGTGACATTGTGAGAGCTATACAGATAAAGCATTGGGGGGGAGGGGGTTGGGAGGAGGGAGGGTGCGACCCATTCTAGCCAGAAATCTCAGGGAAGCTGCCTGGAAGGCCACATGGAGGGCTGGAGGATGTGAATTGGTAGCAAAGAGGATAGACAGATATGAGCAGACAGCATGACTCGTGGCAGTGATGTGTTCCAAGGGCAGTGAGCAAATGGCCCTGCCTAGCAGAGAGGGTGGGGCAGCAGAGCTTAGTGATTACAAAGCGACGAGGCTTTGGAGTCAGACAGGCCTGGATTCACGTACCAGCTCCACTGCTTCTCACTGTAACCAGTCAAGTTACTTCACTTCTCTGAACCTCAGCGACGCTTAAGAACTTGTGCTCTGATGTCATTATTGTTTCATCATTTACTAGTTGTATAATCTTGGACTTCTTTGGCCTCAATTTTCTCACCTGTAAAAGGGGGATATTAATATTACCTACCATATAAATTATTCTGAAGACTAAATGAGATGATGCATATAAAGTAGTTAGCACATAAGTACAGTCCATGTTAACTAGCTGTAGTAATAAAGAAGAAATTTGGTAGCAAAAGTAAAACCTTGACTGTCAGGTGAAGACTTTGGACTTGGTCTAAGGAGTAATATGGAGCTCTTATAAACAGTGAGAGTGGTGTTTGGGGGAGATAACATGGGTATGAAAGATGGATTCTTTACAGACTTGTGGAAATCACGGAGTATCAGAATGGAAAGGTACTTGTGAACCAGTTATCAAACTTGAGCAGAGATCAGAATCCTCTGGAGGCTGATTAAGACGCAGATTGCTGGGCCCCAGCTCAAGAGTTTTAAATTCAGTAGATCTGGGGTTAACCCACAATTTGCATTTCTAATAAGATCCCAAATTGATGTTGATGTTGCTGGTCCCAAGACCACACTTGAAGAACCTCTGCCTTGGAGAATCCCAGACAAGTCACCAGTTATCCCGAGGCTGATGAGGCAGCTCACTGACCAAAGTTCTCCAATCCATTTGTTCAAGTTTTTTCTCCAGAGCCATGATTGTGCGTGCGTGCGTGCATGCATGTGTGTGTTTATAGTTGACTTTTTAAAATATTATAAAATAAATTTTAAATGTATTTTAAAATTCCTTGCAGCAACTGTTTTCATCTCTTTCTGATATCTACCAATCTCTATTGCTACAAACCTCATTTTTACATGGTTGTAATGAAATTATGTATTTAAACTTACATTCCTCTTTTTTCATTTAACCATATTTTGTAAATGGCTCGAGTGTTTTAAAGAGAAAGTGATGTTTTCTCTCACCTCTGAATAGCAGAGTATTATTAAATTAAAAACTGTTTTATAGGGCCGAGCCTGTGGCGCACTCAGGAGAGTGCGGCACTGGGAGCGCAGCAGCGCTCCCGCCGCGGGTTCGGATCCTATCTAGGGATGGCCGCCGGTGTGCTCACTGGCTGAGCGCGGTGCAGCTGGTCTCAAAAAGGACAAAAAAAAAACAAAACTGTTTTATGTGTTCTACGTTTATGAGAAAGTGGGTTTAACTTTTCTTACACCTGGTGCAATGAAAATTGTTGAGAACCCAGTAAGTATTGGGCATCCTGGAACTCAAACTTTGTAAAAGGCACCCAAGATTACACTAAATTAAAATTTTAGCATGAACTTCTCCTGACCTCAAACAAGTTAGTTGTAAGTCCTTGTGAAGAACTAAGCTTGGCCATTCAAATCAGTAATGAGGGCAGAAGTAGGGGCTTGATTCCCTAGGTTTCAACTGGGTATAAATTTGGTGAATGAGAACGTGGAAGCTGAGATCTCTAGAGACTCATGGAGAAGTTTCTTAGCCTTCATTCAACAAGTATTTATTGAAAGTCTACCATGTGTCAGGTACTGTGCAAGGTGCTGAGAGGGAGGGGGAAAAAACAAACCATTTTTCTGCTCTCCTGGAGCTGTAGTCTAGCCTTAGAAACCAACTGCCTCAAAGTCTGCATCTTATCTGTGTTCCCTGTCTTCATCAGGGATTGTTTCCTTGCAAAGAACAGAGCTCTGTTCAGTCCTTTTGTGTCTGGCATAGTTCACTTAGCATAATGTTTTCAAGATTCATCTATGCTATAGCACGTACCAGAATTTCATTCCTTTTTATGGCTGAATAATATCCTGCTATATGTATGTATCACATTTTGTTTATCCACTCGTCTGTTGATGGACACTTCAGTTGTTTCCACCTTTTAGCTATTATGATTAATGCTACTATGAACATTGATATGCAAGTATCTGGTGGAATCCCTGCTTTCAATTATTTTGGTTATATTCACTAAGAGTGGAATTGCTGGATCATACAGTAATTCTATTTTTAACTTTTTAAGCAACTGCCAAACTTGTTTCCACAGTATCTACATCATTTTACATGTCCACTGGTGGTGCACAGGGTTTCAATTTCTCCACATTCTTGCCAACACTTATTATTTTCCATTTTTTAATAATAGCCATCCTAATGGGTTAGTGGTATCTCATTGTGGTTTTGATTTGTATTTCCCTAATTATTAGAGATCTTAAGCATCTTTTCATATGCTTATTGACCATTTATCTTCTTTGGAGAAATGGTTATTCCAATTCTTTGCTCAGTTTTAAATTGTGGTGTTTGTTTTTTTGCTGTTGAGTTGTAAGAGTTCTTTATATAATCTGGATATTAATCCCTGATCAGATATATGATTTACATATATTTTATCCCATTCTGTGGATTGTCATTTTATTCTACTGATAATGTCCTTTGATACACAAAAGTTTTTCATTTTGAAGAAGTCCAGTTTATCTATTTTTTCTTTTGTTTCCTGTGTATTATATCTAAGAAATCATTGCCAAATTCAGTGTCCTGAATATTTTCCCCTGTTGTCTTCTTCTAAGAGTTTTATAGTTTTAGCTCTTACATTTATGTCTTGATCAATTTTGAGTAAATTTTTGTGTATGGTATTAGGTAAAAGTCCATCTTCATTCTCTTGCATGTGGATATCCAGCTTTCCAAGCATCATTTCTTGAAAAGGATATCCTTTCCCCATCGAATGATCTTGGCACCCTTATCAAAAAGCAACTGACACCCACAAATATATGTAATCAATAAAAAAAAAAAATCAACTGATCATATATGCAAGGGTAAATTTCTGGGCTTTCTCTTCTATCTCATTGGTCTATGTGCCTGTCCTTATGACCGAGTGACGTTTTAAAATATGACAACGAAATTTTTTTTTTCTTAAAACCCCTCATTGGCTGCCCCTAGCACTTCAAGGCCAAACTGGGTACCAAGCCCTTCAAGAGCCTACTCTGCCTTCCGCTTCCACCTTCCCTCATGCCATTAGTGCTTCAGACATCTGGCCTTATTTTGGTCTCTAGGACACATTGAGTTCTTCCCTGTTTCAGGATTTCTGCACTTACTATTCCTTCTTCCTGGAAAAGGCTACCCCAGACTTTCTCATGGCTGATCAGCTTAAATGCCACCTTCTCAGAGAGGCCCCCCCGGCCACCCCACCTATAGCAGTCGCCCTCCCCCTGCTATTCTCTAACTCAACATCCTATTTATTTTCTTATTTCATTTATTTATTTACTTACTACTTTCTCATCCACTAGAGGTGAGGGTGGGAACCATGTCTGACTTGTTCGCTGTTATATTTCTAGAACCTGGCATAGGGCCTGGCACATACAAAGTTCTCATAAATGTTTTTTATTTCTAAATTAATTTCTAGCCCTCCATTTCCCATGGTTTACAACTCTATTGTCCACCACAGTTTCTTCATTCTTGGGCTCTAATTTCAAATTCCCAATAGAATATTATGGATTGGTTCCTCTTGGTTCAGTTATCTATCCCTGATTGAAACAGTTGTGCTCAGGGTAGTAGGGTCACATGATATAAACATGGCCTTCTAGACCCATCCCCTCAGCCAAGTTTGTGGTTAGGGCAGATTCTCTCTGAAGAGGATATATCCTCTCTGAAGGCGATGTAGACAAAAGTCAGTGTCAAAGAAGAGTGTCTAAAACATTCCTCGTATAGTAGATTATTTAAAAGCTCAAACTAAAAGCACCTGGTGAAAAATTTTTCCTCTGCTGGTGGACTCTTATCCCTGGTGTTTTAAAAATCTTTATCTATCTATCTATCTATCTATCTGTCTATCTATCTATCTATCTAGGTGGTTGGCTGGTACAGGGATCAAACCCTGGACCTTGCTGCTCTCAGCTCCACGCTGTAACATTAGCTCAGCTAATTGCTAAGCCCCTGTTTTCTTAATGTATTTTTTAATTGAAACTTATTGATTGTACATATTTATGGGGTACAGAGTAATATTTCAATATATGTGTACATTGTGTAGTGATCAAATCAGGGTAGTTAGCCAATTCATCACAAAAAAAAAAAATCATTACTTTGTGATGAGAACATTTAAGCTCCTCTCTTCTAGCCATTTGAGAACATACAATAATTATTAATTATAGATGCCTAGGACTACTGTACACCACTAGAACTTATTTTTCCTATCCAGCTATAATTTTGCCTGGCACTTTTGTCAATCCCATAAATAAGGATATAGATTACAAACAAGGTCCCTAAAAACAGGAATCATGGCTGTTTATTTGCCACTGTATCCCTAGTACCAAACACAATGCTTAGCATAAATATTGATTGGGTGAATGAATGATCCAGTTTGGTTGAAATTAGAGAGTAGCCTAACCCATCAAAAATAAATAAAGGAAAGGAAAAATAAGCTTCTTTGATTCCCCCCGCCCTCTAAAAATGATTAGACTCATTAGCTTGCAGTGGATTTCATCTAAAACATGTGCCCTCTTTTTTCCTGATGAATTGCAAGTCCAGTCTCTCATGGCAGCATTCTGAGTGAGGCACAGCTATTACACACCACCAACCATTCTTCATCACTTCGTATCGAAACCTGTCAGGAAAAACATAAGATTGTCAATAGCTTTTATTGATCTTTTCTTGGCCTTTGACTCAAAAGATAGGAAATTGATGTGGTATAAATGATAAATGGCGTGGGCACAATATAGACCTCTCCTCTGCCCAGCCCAGCTGCAGATCCTCATGCCACCCCACATCTCGATGCTTCTGGGGAAGTCATGATCTGCAGGTAATTTCAAATCAGGATAAATCAGGGTCGTATATGGTCCATTCCTTTTATTTATTTATTTATTTTTCCTTTTTGTCTTTTTTCGTGTCCGGCAACGGATCGCAACCCTCAGTGTCGCGCCCGTACTGGACCGGGACCGGCAACGGGATCACAACCCTCGGTGTCGCGCCCGCATCTTGCTCAGCCAGTGAGCGGGAACCGGTCTGTATGTGGGATCCGAACCCTCGGCGGGAGTGCCGCCGCACTCCCAAGCGGCACACTGTAGCAGTGCGCCACCGGGCCGGCCCGGTCCATTCCTTTTAAAACTGTGTCTTAGTGACTCAAACCTGCATCTGGGTGAACTGCATGCATGCTACCTGCTGTACGGGAAAGAAATATACAAATGCTTCACTATGAGGATAGCATGATTATTTTGTTAGGAACTCAGGGTGGCCTCAAAGGATATCTGGCTGTGCTATCTAATGACTCTCAAAAGAACAGTTGACGATGAACTTGCTTGGTATCTGCAGATTTTAACATTTGAGGTTTTGACTGTCTGAGGACTCTTGAAGTCTGATGCATGGTAATTTGTATTTTTGCTTAGGCACGAATTTGAATTATGCCTGTGGGACTGTTGTGCAGAAAGACGACACTTTGCTAATGAGTGATTTAGCTGCCTGCCCAGCATCTACAATACAGTGCAGTTTTGTTCTCTATTCAAGGTTCAGAAGGCTTTTTGTTTTCATAGGCATTTTATGGGAGAAATTGTATTCTGTGTGGTGTCATCAAATTGAGAGATTAGTGAAAGTAGCAGGATATTTCTCTTAGAAACATCAAAACATCAAGACTTCAACGTTCTGCAACGAAAGTTATAATTTTGGCAGATGTTCTCTAATATTTAACCAGCTTGTATGTAAGTCTCATATAGCAGGTCAACTCGTTTAGGTACCTCAAGACACAACATTCACCTTGGAGCATTTGCCACCAAGTTAACATGGTTTAAAACTGTGGGTGGTGCTTTTTTGATATTTTTACTGCTTTTGTGGGTAACAATAATACTGACTTTGAAACTTTTCCAGGCTAAAATTATTTCAACCATTTTCTGCGATGTAGAACTTTGAGACCTTAATCATATAATTGTTTATGCATTATAATGGGACCCGAAATCTTTCATTATGATTATTATTTTGTTAATATTATTATTAGTTTTAACATTTATTGAATGCTTACCATGTACGAGTCACTGTGCTAAATACTTTAGATGCATTTACTTATTTAATCCCCACAAACAACCATATGAGAAGAAGGTGTTACTTGATTATGCCATATACTATGGATGCTCAGAAGACATTTGAGGATGTTGAATCAATTCCCATTTAACTGGTGTTCTCAAAGAGGTCCCACAGCTCACAAGTGGCAGAGGTGACATTTAAACCCAGGTCTGTCTGACTCAAGAGCCCCTGCGCTTCTCTTAGTCTGCGAGCCTGTGCTGTTTCAGCTCTGCTGCTTGTAAAGTATTTTCTACGAAACTTAGATGACTGTTAGAGCAAATACCACTGCCTTTCATCAACAGCAGAGAGTAGCCCTGCTGTAGCTTTTAACTCAAACATAATTTCAAACTGTTTTCTGTCCAAATCATAACAGAAGCTTGGTTTTAAGAAGACTGTTGTTCATAAAGAGTTATCCAAAGAAGTGTCCATGCCTTAAATGGTTTAAATTTAATCCCTGGGTCAAGCACAGCCGTGAGATAGCTACAGACACTCGGCCTGCCTTCTTGGCCCCTCTTAGACCTGCTCTTCTTGATTTGTGCCTTGGCCTTATGCCTTTAATTTGCATTGGTGGACAGAGTGGAAAACAACTAGATGGATCTTGGGGTGTGCCTCTTGCAAGCGCTAATGAGGATTCTTCTCAGTCTGTCACACAGTGTCTCCTTTAAGAGGATCTGTGAGAAAAATTGTTCTCAGGACAAAAAAGTACCGCAGTTCTTCTGAGAAGCTGGTTTGTTGTTAACCTTATGAGTAATGGGAATCCTATAAATGAAAGGATTTTTCCTCTTTGCATTGGCTTCTAGGAAGCTCGGAACCCTATTTATGGCTTGCCTCTAACAGCCTTAAAGGACTTCATGATGTGCATCCTAATATTCTCTTGTTTTTAGTTTATCTACCCACATCTAATTTTCCCTTGTTCTGAGTGTGCTCTATATCTAATTTTAATCCTTTGAGTAAGATATATTTCAGTAAGAACTTAAACAAAAAAGTATTTCTGCATCCAGCCCTTAACAGCATAATCCTTCTGTTCCCCATTGATAGTGGTCTGGTTTATAGAATGGTTTTGACTCTTGTCCCCTCCCTACCCTACTTTTTGATACAGTGTGATTTCGTGACCTATTTTCCTAGGATCAACACCTGACAAGCTTTTTGGTGACCATCTTGAGCTCTGAGCTGTGTGTTAATGACACGAATAGCTGGGACACAAAACTGTACCAAATCCGCTAGCTGAACACACACTGCAGTAAGAACACCAGACAAGTCCTCCAAATCTTCCCAGACAAAAGCAACCTTGGGAAGAGCCACCTCGGTGATGTTTGGCATCAGCGTGCTCTTCAGTTTCAAAACTAGAGCTGCAAACAGCCTGTTCCCTCCCTTCTTGGGTCCTGGGTTGCTCATGCTCTTCCTGGAGGCCACACAAGTCTCCATCCCTGTGTTGCCCAGTCTTTCCTCCTCAGGGCCATTCCCTCTTGCCTCTGGGCCACTCCCTGCTTCTGCGGCCAACTTGGCTCCACTCACAATCACAGGCTCCTACACTTTCTGTTGCTGTTCTGGGGTCTTTGTTCATTGACTCCAATATTCTGCAACTAGTGGGATATGGTACCCAGCTATACTATAAAAACACTTTCGAATTTTGATCAGTATTTAACAGTTTATTTTTCCTATAACCAGAGATACAAACTGTTAACACTGGTTAATTCTTCAGCACAGGAAATCAGGAAGAACAGCTTTCTACCTTGATTGTGGTCACTTACATACTCAAGGAGGCAAAATTCTCATGTGTGTCTCTTAAACAATCTTTCTTGGTGCCGGTTTGATAATAGCCTTTGCCTTGCACATCTTACTTGTACCAGAGCATTCTCTGCCCTACACCACGTCCTGCCATGTGCCACCTCCTCAACTTTCAGATTGGTAAGGCTGGTTTAGCAGCATGTGTCATCAGTTGAACTTCATCAAAATATATGTTATCTACCTTTGTCTACTGCTCTGATGAATAGAAAGTATTTTCAATTTTTTTTTTTTTTTTTTTTGCTTTTTAAGAACCTGTGTTTTCTTCTGAATTTATGCAAGTTTTCCATCAAAATTGTGGTATTGGACAGTGTGCCATGAACATTCATAGTTTGAAAGCCATTCTTTTACTTCTTTGGTGCTGTTAAAGATGAAAAGGAATTTTATCTTTTTGCCAGCCTTTCACCACGTGGGCTCTAAACACTAAGAGCTCTTTTTTGCTCTTTCTTTTAGGTCCTCAGAAGTCTAACCCTTTTAACTATAACTGTCCCCTGGCAAGCCACTTGGGACAGACACATTTCCTTGGGGCTGCAGGATCTGAGAGCATTTAAGGTTTCATCACAGTCTCTAAGTGCCCTTAGGCTGAGACCCTTGTCTTTCAGCTTTCTCCTGTCCCGGGGCAAGTCTCTGTTTTATTAAGGCAACATCCGTTCGGTGGGAGCAGCTTCCCACCCTCTTTGTTAGAGGCGGGAACATCTGCGGGTTCTAAAATTTGCTTCCTTTTTCTCCAGTAAGTCAATTTAGGAGAAGTCATGTAAAAAAAATCCAGCTTTGCTTGACGTGACTGACTTACCAAAAAGGGTTTCATGCCCCCACTGTTACCATTGAGCCACAGGTAATATTTCCATACTGAACTATTTTACCCATCTAATTAAAGAGATTACTTTGGGTTCCTTTATGTGTAAGAAAAAGATTGTATGCTTTTTGGCCTCAGCTTTTTAATTGGTCTATTGCAGTTATCACTGTGTTGCAGTCTTTTAAAATATAATCTCAAACTGCATTTGCTTAATAGATGTGAAGACTTTTTAATTACTTTGGGAGTACATTTCAACGATTCTCTAAATTCTTCTTTTTGCTCCCTTCTTTTCCTTTTGATACTTCCCCCTCTTGCACACCACTAAAACTGTTCTTGCCAATATCCCCAAAAACCTTCTTGCTACAAATCCAGTTGGTGTTCCTCCATCTTTATCTTACATGACCACTCAGCGGCATCCGGCCCTGCTAACAATTTCTCCTTCATTGGCGTCTCTACACTCTCATGTTTTTCCTTCTGCCTCCCTGCTTCACCTTCTCAGCATTTTTTTAGGGATTCCTTCTCTTCTGCTTGGCCCTTAAAGTTTGGTGCTCCCCCGGGTTCTGCCTCACACACGGTTCTCACTCCCACACTCGCTGTGTGATCTTCCCTAACCCAAGGCTTCAGTTACTGCCTTTAAACTGGTGACTCCCAGATCCATATATTCAGTCCAGATTTCTATTCATAGACCCATTTGCCCAAATGTCCACTGGGCATCTCTGCAGGGATGGCCCATAGGCAACTGAACCTCAGCATTCCCCAAACTGAACTTCCCTGGTCCCTCTTTCCCCATGAAAACCACTGAACGAATGGCATGACCTTCTTTTCAGTTTCTGATTCCAGAAACCAGGAAATCACCTGTGGCCCATGTCCAATCTCTAACCAAATCCTGTTGGTTCTATATTCTAGATTTCATGGCCATATTGTTCTTTATTCATGTCAATGTACATGGCCAGTGTCAGACAGCCTTTTGGATACTTTATATATGTAAACTAATTTAAATTTCACAACTGCCTAATGAGGTGTAGATATTGTTAGCACCCCCATTTTATAGATGAGGTCACTGAGATTCAGAGAGGTTAATAAACTTGTCCACGGTCACACAACTGGTAAGTTGTAGGGCTGGCCCCTGTACTTTATCCAAAGTAGGTTGTACGAGCATTTACTTAAAAGTTCCATGATCTTACTGTTGTTATAGGCTGCTCCAATGCCCCTCAAACTTTAGTATGCATAAAAATCACTGAGCAATTTGTTTAAAACTCACATTCTGCTTTGGTATGTCTGGAGTCGGCTGAGTAGTGTACATCTTTTACAAGCTGCCATTTTAAAAGTGACTTTTAATTCCTTGTTTGTTTCTTATTTGGTCTCTTAAAGAAATAGGAAAAAGAGGCGACAGGGATGTTTGCTTCTATGTTCTCTTTTTGTGTGTATGACATTTGTGTCATTTCCTCTTTCCCTGAGCTTTTGGAACTTTCTCTTGCTCTCCCTGACTTCTCAAAGATTCCATTCAATAAGGAGTTCTTGATAAGATGACATCTAGTTTGTCCATATCCTCAGCCGTAATCAACCTGAGTCTGGGAGCTTTGATTTCCTTAATGCTATAAAGAGAACTTACCCTAATGTACAACTCTGGCAACGTCATCTTTATGCTTTCAAACAAACAGACAAGTTAACAACAACGACGACAACAACAACCTTCACCATCTCTCTCTTTTGCTTATTGAATAAAGCAGGTGCTCATTAGCTTGACGTGCACGGCTTTCTGCAGTCTTACTCCAACCTGTCTTCCAGCCTTAGCTCATGTGGCCCACGATCCAGCAAACAGGCCTTTACCCACCATTACCCAGGCCTCTGGGGCTTCTTTGTGCCGTTCCATCCTTCTAGAATGCCTTCTGAAATTTGCTTCTGCCAGGTCTCAGTTCTGCTTTGCAGCCTTTCTTAATTCCCAAATGAGAAAGTATCTTTCACTCTTTGGAACCCTACAGTCCTTTGCATTTCTCTATGGTACCTGTCATATTTTACATTGTATTTATTTGTAGATGTTTCTCACCATTCCTAGTGGGCAGAGATCATGGTTCTTTTTTTGTTGTTGTTTTATCCCCAACAGCACTTAGCTCACTGCCAGATGTCTACTTATTAGCTAGAAGATCAGATTTTCTAAAAATCCAGTGTCTGATAAATACTTTTCTCTTCTTAAATTTTTTGTATTCCCAGCCTTTGTTTGTGTATATGTCCATGTGCATGCTGATATGCTTTTTAATATACTTTTATGATTATGAGAGGAATACATGCTTATTATAGAAAATTTGAAATATATTGAAAAACAGAGAGGAAAAGTTAAATTCATTTGTAATCCTACCACCTATAGATAATCACTATTTTGATTTAATATATGTCCCTTTGGTAATTAAATTTATATATAAAATGAGTTTCTATATTTTATTGTGCTTCTTAAAAGCAAAGTGTAATCGCTTGAGGGCGTAGGTACTCTTCCACAAACAACTTTGTCTCCTCCTATCCACCTCTCTTATTTCTTCTTTATGTCTAATTGCATTGGCCTTGACCTCCAGAACAATAGTAAATAGCAGTGGTTGCAGGCATCCTTGTCCCAGAGTTTCAGGTAGGTTTTTAAGGTAGTACACGAGGGTATCTTTTCTTATTCATTGCATAACTGAGGACGTCCCTGAGTTATAGCTTCCACAAGAACAACTTGGCTGGTTTTGAAATTTATGACTCATCACCTTCTTCTCTTAAAATTTCGCAAATTTGGATCTGTCGTATTAGTTTCCTAGGCCCACTGTTGCAGTTTACCACACACTGGGTGGCTGAGTGGCTTAAAACAACAGAAATTTATCTTCTCACGGTTCTGGAGGCTAGAAGTCCGGAATCGAGGTGAGGCAGGGTCGTGCTCCTCTGAGGGGTCTAGGGAAGAGTCCTTCCTTGCCTCTCCCAGCTTCTGGGGTGCTGGCCATCCTGGACAACCTTTGTTGTAGCTGCATCACTCCAGTCCCTGCCTCCGTTATCACATGGGCTTCGTCCCTGGGTCTCTGTATCTGAATAGCCCTCTTTTTCTCTTCTAAAGACACCAGTTGTTGATTTAGGGCCCAACTGAATCCAGTAGGACCCTGTCTTAACAAATTACTTCTGCAATGACCTCATTTACAAATAAGGTCATATTCTGAGGTTCCAGGTGGACCTGATTTTGGGGGGACACTGTTCAACCCAATTTTCCATGGTTGTCTTCTGTGCTTTTGTGTTCTGAAGAGAAGTCTGAGGCAGGGAACCTTTCTTGGTAACCTTTCTTGCCTAGGTTTTTCTTAGATATTTTTTTCTTTTATCTTTTATTTTTAAAATGTTTCCCATAACTTCTCTGCACATTTCTCTTTTGATTAATTTTGCCTAAAACATTATGCCACTGTGATTCTTAGAGCCAGGTCTTTAGTCGGGATGAATATTTTCTGCTGTTATCTTTGATTATGCTCATTTCTCTCCCCACCCCCTTGAAACAGTAGACTTTTTTCTTCGTCCTCCATGACTATCTTCTCTTTCTCCTTTTTTTCATTTTATTTTGTTCTTTTTCATTCTATGTGCAGCATCTAAAATGATATTACTGTTTCCATTTTCTAAAATTAGCATTTTGTTTTTCTTCTCCAGTGAGGATTTTAATCCTACATTTGCATTTTTTTTTGGTCCTTTTCACCCACCTGCACAAGCGTTATACACTATTGCAAAGAGATCATGTCTTCTGTCTCCCTGAGGTCAGCAACTGCTTTTCTAAAATTTTATTTCGGCTCATAGTAAAGAACAGCTAGACGTATGCTCGCATTTTTAGCTCACAGGATCACGTGTAGCATCTTTCCATAGCTCCCACATTGTTGTTGTTATTTTCCCTTTTTACAAAATCTTCAAACAAAAACAAAAAGCTGTTCAGAACCTTGTGTTTTTGTAACATTCGGAGTGTAGAACTGGCCCTCGGCGACCGTTGTCCTTTTGGGACTGTAGCTTCTGTGAGCTGAACAGCTGGATGGCTGATGACTATACACAGCTCCCCGATCAATTTCCAGTGTCTAGTTGGTGTTCGTCTTGCACAGCTCTGCTGGAGTGAAATGGGATGTTCTCCCTGTGCTTGGCTTTTTGCTGCTCTGAATCAGTGGCTCCAGAATTTACGTGTAACAGGGGCTTAGGGGCTACCAGTAGCAGCCTAGTTGGAGGAGGAATAGTGAAGTAATGTTTGCTTAGCTCCTTACATAAGCTTGAGAAAATGCCAGCTGTCTAGATGAAAGAACAGGATGAAGGGTATGAAGAGGTTGAATCCCGTCCCTGTCCCCCAGCCTTAGCCACCCTTTGGTGCAGCCAGCTGCTTGGTGTGTTGGCAAAACCGTATTCCCCAGGATACTCTGCCGCAGGGACTCTTCCTGTCTCTCTCCCTACCTGTGGCACTTTGCTTATGAAGACTTAAGATGGAATCTGTCTCCCTCTCCACTTGTTGCCCCATGTTTCCTTGGGGTGAAAAAGAGATGCTGGTATGGGCGGGGCGACCTGGAAATGCAGCGCCCATGCAGTCAAAGAATGTTCCCAATGTTTTATTGTTCTTCTTCACATAGACCCGGTGTCTCAGCCAAAATGAGATAGTGGAGGGAAGAATAAAGTTTCTTCCAACTTTCTGAAATTACCAAAGATTTGCTCTGTTCCAGGCAACAAAGCCAGTCACCAAATTGTGTTTCTCAGCTCCTCTCCAGTGGCCATATAGTAAACAGAAAATGTCCTGATATTTTGGCCATAAGATTGACAATCAGTCTTTCTTCAGACTCATGAATTGTCATCTTTCGTGGTGAATCTTCGCAGGTATTTTACCAGTAAGCTGAGTATCAGGGACTAGACAGATACTATTTGAATTAGGAAATTTAATTTACTTCATTTAAATAGTCAGATACTATTTTAATTAAGAAACCAAGACAGATGTATTTTGAGATGGAGAGTTAGATGACAGGACTCCTCCTGCCTTGCCTTACATTTCTCTGTAAAATAGGGTAGAAAGGCCATCTATTAGGAGAAAGGGTGTTTCTCGAGTGGTGACTTGTGACTGACAGGGTGGGAGATGTAATGGGAAGTGGAAAAGGACGGATCAAAGGACTGGGCGTGGTAGTGAAGATCTAGCCTTAGTCGAGTGGCATGAGTTTGTTGAGGGCCTCATCATACGGAAACTCGTCCATATGAGCAGAGAAGAGGAAGAGTGAGAGTTCATTTGGTGGGGGGACTGGGTGCTGGGTCTTTGCTAGGTGGGCATGGTTAAGTGCAGAATTGACTTGATTAACCACAGAGCTCCAGCTGACACAGGTACCGAAAAGAGCCAGAGTGGGTCATAAGGTAGATATTTGGTGGCAAAGTTGTGCCAGTGTAGATAAAAGGATGTTGGAGTCTTAGGAATGGATGGCAGAGTCGTGGAGTCAACTGAGGTCATTAGATTTGGGAAGGCAGAAGGATGTGAACTTAAGCCATCAGATAAATCATAGTGATAGATGTTGAGTTTGCTGAGGATGGTGGTGAGGGATGAGGATGATAAAAGTCTGAGCCCAGATCCAAGGCTTTGGTGGTTCTTCTTCAGCCAACATTTATCCTCCTGGCTGGAGAATTTTCCAACCAACCAACCTGGCTATTCTTACATGTGCCATGGTGCTCAGTGCTCCAGCAGCCCAACCTCCCAAGTTCTCCCTATCTCCTGGCAGAACGAGGATCAAGGTGAAGAGTGGGAGGAAGAGAGCACCTCTTTTGGTCCCCACACCTGGCTCCCTTGCCTCTCGCTGCAGGCAGTGGAAGTGAACTGAGAGAGACAGGACCTAGGAGCAGCACTCACCAGTGGGGGGATTGCTCGTTCTACCCATAGGAGCAGCACTCACCAGTGGGGGGATTGCTCATTCTACCCATATTTGTGCCTTTCCCCTCCCCTTATTTTTTTTAACTGAAGCATAATTGTTTATGCATATTTTGGGGGTACAGTGTTGACTACCATTATTCGTGTACAATATGTGATGATCAAATCAATATTATTAGCATATTCATCATTACAAATTGTAATTATTCTTTGTGCCCCTTACCCAATTTCACCCTAACCCCCCTCTCCCTCCCCATTTCCCACCTCTCATATCTCATATCCAGTAACCGTAGATTTGTTCTCTCCTTCTGAAAGCTCAATGTATTATTAGGGTCTCCTTCCTTCCTCCCTCCCTCCCTCCCTTCCTCCCTCCCTCCCTCCCTTCCTTCCTTCCTTCCCTTCCTTCCTTCCTTCCTTTCTCTTTCTTTCTCTTTTTCTCTTTCCTTCTTTCTTACCACCCACTTATGAGTGAGAACATGTGATATTTCTCTTTCACATCTGACGTATTTCACTTAACATAATTTTCTCCAAGTTCATCCATGCTGCTGCGAATAGCAGAATTCCATTCTTTTTTATGGCTGAGTAGTATTCCATTGTGTATATATACCACATTTTCTTTATCCAGTTGTCAGGATAGGACAATTAGTTTGGTTCCATATTTTGACTATTGTAAATAGAGCTGCGATGAACATGGGGGTGCAGGTATCCCTTTGATGTGATGACTTCCATTCCTTTGGGTATACACCCAGAAGTGGGATTGCTCAATTGTATGGCAGGTCTATCAGTAGTTGTTTGAGAAACCTCCGTACTGTTTTCCATAATGGCTGTACTATTTTACATTCCCACCAACAGTGTAGGAGGGTTCCCCTTTCTCCACATCCTTGCCAGCATTTGTTGTTCTCAGTCTTTTTGATAATGGCCGGTCTGACTGGGGTGAGATGATCTCTCAGTATAGTTTTGATTTGCATTTCCCTAATAATTAGTGATGTTGAGCATTTTTTCACGTACCTGTTGGCCATTTGTATATCTTCCTTTGAAAAATGTCTATTCAGTTCCTTTGCCCATTTTTTAATTGGATTATTTGGGTTTTTACTGTAAAGTTTGAGTCCCTTATATATTCTGGATATTAATCCCTTGTCAGATGTATAGTTTGCAGATAATTTCTCCCACTCTGTAGGTTGTCTTTCCACTCTGTTGTTTCCTTTGCTGTGCAGAACCTTTTTAGTTTGATATAATCATATTTGTTTATTTTCTCTTTTGTTGCTTGTGCTTTTGGGGTCTTATTCATAAAGTCTTTGCCCAATCATGCTTCCTGAAGTGTTTCCCCTATGTTTTCTTTTAGTGGTTTTATGGTTTCAGGTCTTATGCTTAAGTCTTTAATCCATTTTGAGCTGATTTTGGTCTATGATGAGAGGTGCAGGTCTAGTTTCATTCTTCTGCATGTGGATGTCCAGTTTTCCCAGCACCATTTATTGAAGACGCAGTCTTTTCTCCGACGTATGTTCTTGTTGCCTTTGTCCAAGATCTGTTGGCTGTAAGTATGTGGGCTGATTTTGGGATTCTCTGTTCCATTGATCTGAGTGTCTGTTTTTATGCCAGTACCATGCTGTTTTGGTAGTTACTGTAGTTCTGTAGCATAATTTGAAGCAGGTAGTGTTATGCCTCTGGCTTTTTTTTTTTTTTTTTTTTTTTTTTTTTCAGGATTGCTTCAGCTACTCGTGGTCTTTTCTTGTTCTATATGAATGTTAGGATTGTTTCTTCTATTTCTGTGAAGAATGTCATTGGTATTTTGATGGGGATTGCATTGAATCTGTAGATAGCTTTGTCTTCCTCCTCTTTCTGATGAAAACATTTAAAATTTCTTCTCTTCTGAACAGTACTTTCTAAGTCAGGGTTGTGTATGTGTGTGTGATTTGCATATATAGGGTCAGATGGGTCTGCTTTCTTGACCAGTATTTGTAGTTTTAAAAAACCTGCTTATGTTGGAAATCAATTTCTTAAAGTTCCTGTACATCTTCCAGAATAAACTGCATTACAGCAATGCAACCTTCCCCAGCTCCCCCAGGCAGAGTTGGTCTCTCCAGCCTCTGACTTTCCCAGCATCCTATTCTTGCTTCTGCTGTTATAGCATTTAACCAGGTTATGTTGTGATTCATTTGTTTATATGTATGTGTCTCTCTCTCCCACCAGCATTTATGGTCCTCTAGGGCAGGGATCATGTTGCATTTATAAATCCATCAGTTAGTACAGGCCCTGAAAAATACATTCACAGTAGTGTTTGCTAAATGGGCGAATGTTAGATCTTCCCAGAGTTTAAATGCCACATTAAAGTTGTTTAATCATACTAATCAGAGCATTTTCTATTACCCATTATCATATAATAATAATAGTATGCATTATAGTGTTATCACGTTTATTGAGCATTTATTATGTCCAGCGACTGTTCTAGGCTCATTACATGTTTAACATTATTGAATCCTAGAATGGACTTGCTAGAGGGGGTAGCTGGTCTAGGGGATGACTTGGTTGTTCCTGAGTTCTCTGCCCAAAGACTACTTTCATAACACCCAGTCCATTCTTTACCCTTTCTCCCGATGTGTTCTCTATGTTTTTGATAATCATTTTCCTCTACTTATCTCAAACTGATATTCCAATTTATCTCGTGGTCATTTTCTTCTCAGTATCTAGTTTCTGTTTCACTGTGGTCACTGCATTTCAAAATTCAGAAGTTATGCTTTTCATCTAAAATCTGATCACAGATTGTTCCATTCTCATAGATCCAGAATTCTCCCAAATTATTACCACAATTAGAGATTTTCTAAAATTCCCTTGTGCTTTTCATAGTAATCTGTTTTATGGAATATTTTCCCTGATACTTCAGGTCAGTTTCCACATTTTAAATTATGAACTCGTCATAGAATCACTGGTTTTTCTCTTTATTCTTCCTTATGGAGCATGGTAGTTGGCTTATAATGTCGCAATACGATGAAAAACAACAATTTTATTTCTCTTAAACATCCAGCCAGGTATTCTAAGTGGGTGGTGACTCTGCCCCAGACATTCAGGCTCAAGTGAATCCACTGTCTCCAGTATGAACTTGCAGGGTCTCTATGGTCATTGGGGTTCAAGCCAGTGGAGAAAGATCACATGGGAGAGGCACCTCCCCTCTCCTACAGGGCCTGGTCCGTAAGTGCCACCCTGGACTTTGGCCCACCTTCAAGTGGAGAGAATTAAGTCAAATGGCCACTGTGAAGGAAACAGGGTCTAGCCTTGTGTCCAGCTACAATTTTGTTACTGTGGAAGATGGCAATAATGGATTTCGGTGGTAGCCAGAACTCTGTAGGATGAACTGGGGGAGAGGCCTTCTAGGTTGTGCACCATTAGATGGTTAGATGGGTTCTGATAGATATTGTGTCATTCCTGAGTCAAGTCTCCATCCAACAAAGGGAAGAGTGCAGGTTTCTATAGTTGTAATTGGCCTGATCAGAGGTTTGTGAAGAGTAATAGAAAGAAAACTGATAGAGACAGCTGCCTGGCAGTCAGCTTCTCTACTGTGTTAAAAGGGTTTTTTATGCAGTGTTCATTTTTTTCATCCCTTAGATCACTGGGGCACTGTCCCCTTTCATATCACCTGGTGCACCAGTCTTCATCAGGCACCAGCCACCAGGGCCCCCTGCTTTATTCAGCAAGCTGCCTGAGCCAGCTGCGGGGTGGGAGAAGCAGGGGGTACTGGGGCTGCCGTCCTGCATGTCTGCTTGAGTGTGACCGGTGGGATCTCTTGCCCACCAACTGCCCTGCCACCCACCCTCACTAGGAAGGCCCTGCCGGCATGAGCTCGGTAGTGTTAGTTTGAACCTACAGTGTTTCATTAAGTTACTTGTCAGGCTGACTTTCCCCTGCACATGGTGATCCAGGCTATTTGCCCTATCCTTCTCTTGGGTCTTTTCTTCATGATGGACCTGGTAGAATTTCTTTGGCATGTCTCGCATGAGTAATGAACCTTCTCTGGTTTCCAGGGCTGGCATAGAGCTTACCCCAATTTTTATATTCCTTTGGTCATTTCAGTAGGAATTTGGCATTCATGTATTCACATATTTCTTGTTTATAAATGTTTAATGAATACCCATATTGTGTCAGGTGGAGTGCTGGCTCTGGGGTGCAGTGGGGAGAACAAACAAATGTAGTTGCTATCTTCAGGGAGCTTGTTGGGGAGCAGGAGTGTCTGAGGAGAGAGAGGCATAAGTCCAGTAATCACACAAGGAATTGGAATCTCAACTCTGCAGAGTCCTCTGAGAGTTCACGGGGGGTCATTTTCCCAGGCAGTGAGGTCAGGGAAGGCATCCTTGAGCAGGGGGGACTGTGGCAGAACTGAAGGTCGAGCCAGGTCTCATTACGGGAAGGTGACAAGGAAGGGCCTTGAAGATGGGAAGTACCATGACGTGCATGGCCTCTGGGGGGGAAGAAGTGAGGGTGCTGGGATGGAGGGGGGATTGGGGACACAACAGATTTGCAGTTTGCTAAAATCAGTTGGGCTGAGGGTGAGAAGCTGGTTGGAGAGGAGCAATGGTAGGTGGGTGTCTACATTGGTTAGGAGGTGGTTATGGTCATCCAAGTGACAGATGACAGTGACTTGGATGAAGATGGGGGTGGGGGATATGGTAAAGGTGACAGAGTTAAACACGTTAGCCTGAGGTCTGTCTCTCTGGATCTCATGATCATGAGTTCAGAGGGAGCTAAATTCCTTCTAAGCATCAAATCATTAAATGTGTAAATGTCCCTTCTTCATCTCGAACCTTTTACACAAGACAAGCAATATGCTTCTTGTTCTAATCTTGACAAAGGAAAAGGGCACCATTGCCTATGCCTGGTGGTATCTGGAATACAGTGGTAGACGTTTAACTTATATTTGTTATGTGAGTGAATGAGTGAATCAGTGAATGACTATCAGCTTTTCTCCCAAGCTTTTGAGTCCTAGCTGAGACTAACTATAGTCAGGACTGTATCTACCAACCTGTAATTCAGGGGTAACAAGTAAGGGGTATGTGTGCCCCTCCTCTCTTTATATACCTACGTCAGATATTAACTGACTGTAGTGCTCTTTTCTTGTTAAATCCAGATGTGATCTCAAAATGCTTCTCCCAAAGCCCTTGAGGCAGCCTATACCAGTAACACTCAACTTGAAACCTATTTGCTGTTCCCTTTATTTTAACAGACCATGAGTAGAAACCCACAAGCAAAGAAGACATTGACACTTGAACCCTCTGTACTTCCCCTGTGAAAATGGCAGCGATCCTAGGAGACCTAAATCTATCTTGCTCTTCTACTTTAAAATTGGCCTCTGTAAATTTAGAGAACAGTCCACAAGATTACTCTCACTTCTGACACCAACACAGAGTTTAGGGGGCCCCAAACCACCCTCAGTTTCTACTATCTGCTATAAGGACTCGTAGAACTCACTGTAAGCTGTGAAGCTCACTTCTGGTTTATTACAGTAAAAGAATACAGATTAAAATCAGCCAGGGGAACAGACACATGGGACAGAGTCCAGGAGAGTCCCCAGTGCAGAGCTTCCAGTTGTGCTCTCTCAAGTGGAGTCATGGACAGCATTAACTCCTCCTGGCAACAGTGTGTGACAGTGGACACTATGAAAATATGAGACCATCTTTCCTAAGAAATTGTGTTTCTGTTTTGCTGGGTGGGCCTTGAGTTTGACTGGTGAGTGGTGTCCCTCTGGGTGGGTGCATTCTAATGAGCCTGGGATAGGGAAATTTTTGGTAGGTCTTTGCTGCAAATTGTATGTCTATTTAAAAAGTTAGAAAATGACATGTCATTTTCCCAAGTTGTCACTGAGAAATCTAGAAGGAGAAAAATTAAATCTTGAGTCAGTAATTCTAGGACTGACATGCTAAGCCCCGATCTCCTTTTTGCTCACCTCTTTCTAGCATTGAGCCCCCTGGAGACTGTCTATTTGCAAGTATCACCTTGCCAGAGCTAAAACACAGTCTCCCTGCCTGGGAAGAGACTGACCTTTTGGAAACTGTTTAAAACTGACTGAAGCATAAGAGCTTTCTCTGATGTTAGTAGAGCAGCCTTGAGTCCATGCCAGCCACTAATTGTTCTTTAGGCTCTCCTGTGAAGGCGGCCGAACTGGAGACTTGGCTTTCAATTTCGCCATCTGTGAGCTGCCACTTGTCCACATGTGATGTGTGTTAAGACGGTTTTTCCCGGGAGCATCGCTTTGACATTTTTCAGTTTTGGAATATGTTCACATTTTGATTTGATGCTCTTGCTTTCCACTCTTGTGGGTTAGATGTTCCTTATTCTGGCTTCTAAAACTGGGAACCACCTATATGAGGACTCAGCTGATGGTGCTTAAAAGAGACCGTTAGCCTCTGGCCTGGGCCCTCCAGCTGCTGTTGTTAGGTTTGACTTACTTATGGGATAGGTGCAGACAGACAGCAGCGGCACTGCTAATGGCGACCTAGCAACCTAATTGAACACTCTTTTGTTCCCCTAGCTTATTTCCAGTGATGCTGATGGAGCCATCCAAAGGGCTGGAAGATTCAGAGTGGAAAATGGCTCTTCAGATGAGGTAAGGAAGCCTCCCGGTCCTGTATTGTCACCAAGCACATGATTGTAGCACCTGTGATATAGCAGTGAACAGTTTGTGGTCCTTGTTACCACAGAAGACGTGCCTAACTGGAGCTCTGGAAGGGGTAAATAGAGCTTTTCAAAGCTTTGCTTGAAGGAGATGTGAAGGGAAAATGCCATTATTCTGGCATGGAAGCTGCTGTTAATTGGGTGACACATACCCTTTAAAAGATCTGTAACAAAACTCGGTAGGCACACGAAGGTGTTCTGCCAGCAGTGGGGCCAAGGAACATTCACAGCTCCCTTTGTGAATGGCCCCCAGAATCCCAGCTCTTCCCCCTTGCCAGGCTGGTCAGCTTTCCACAGCCACATGAGCAGTGCCAGGGTCCAGGAGGGAGATGCAAAAAATTACTGCAATTACAAAATGCCATCTTTATTCAGAGAAGACCCCAGGAAGGGAGCCCAGTACTATGTGCCACTCCGTGGGGCCAAGCCCTCTTTCTGGGCTCACTGGTCCTCCTTGCTGCCAGCCTCAGGGACTCACCTTGCTTTTAGTTCTTTAAAACTGCCACTGCCCGCTCTATCTCTTGGTGTCTACCTCTACCCCCGGAACTGCAGAGTACAGTGCGAGCTCCCCAGTGTTTTTCTTCTTTGCTGCCTCTGTGTGAGGTAGCTCACTATAGTGCTTCAGCACCCCCAGCTTTGGAGTCAGATAAGCCTGGGTTCAAGTTCCAGCTCCCCTGCCTGCTAGTTGTATGACCCTGGTGGGCAAGTAACCCAGCCTTTTCTGGATCTCAGTCTTTTCATCTGCAAATTAGGGACTGTCTTAGGATAATTGAGATAATTCAGTGAACACAGCTTGTAAAGCTCTTCGTACTATGCCTGGCATGTAGTCAGCATTCAATGAGTGCTAGCTATAATAGTAATAATGATGGCTGTTGATACCGTAACTACTGCCATATTACCAGCGTGGTGCACCTGACCACCTCCTAGAGCAAATTCTTGGTGAGGGCTGTGGATTTAACATGAAAGACCACAGCATTTGGGAAGTTGTTGCTCATTTTCACCTTTTGCCTTAGTTTGGCATACCCATCCACCCGGACATGGTACCCTTGCCATTGCTGCGTGAGACAAAGGGACACTGTCCTGTCTTGGGCTGAATAGGTGCCACATACTTCTTGCCAGAATTATGTCAGCTTAGCCCACACAGAAGAAGGAAACCCCAGGGAATTTTGCTTCTGAAGCTTGGAAACCACCCTCCCCAAATGGCCTGGCTCCTGGGACAAGACAGGCTTATCACCACAAACTCGGGCAGCCCAGGATATCCCAGGAGCTAATCCAGGAGCAGAGGCCTACAGTCCTTGTTTTCCAGTGCTCAGAAAGCTCACAGCCACCGTGCTGAGTTTCTGCTTTGAGAATCTAAGTTCCAAAGACCACAGGGGCTGCTGTGCTTGAAGACATCCTTTTGCTACCAAGATTTTGCAGAACTTCAGCGTAGCCCAAAATAAGCAAACTGCACTGGACTTTCCCTATCCCACGTGAGCACAGCTCTGGCCCCTGCCAGGACCATGTCTGGAGGAGATCCACTCCTCCCAGGAAAGATGTAAATGGAGCCTTCCTGTGGTCCCGAGATCACCATACACTGTGGTCAGCAAACCCTGCTCATCCTGGCTGTGTTACCTAGCCCTGCTATACTCCAGAGGACAGGATCTAGGACCCACTCAGGGACTGGAAATCACCTGTGGCAGGTCATGGTCAGGAGAGGCTCTAGAGTCAGACTGCCTAGCTTCCAACCATAACTCCACAACTCACCAGCAGGGTGGCCTTGGCAGTTCACTTGACATCTTGGAACCATTTGGTGGAGTGATTGATTTCACAAATCACTACGGTCTATTGTATTCAAAACACATTCCTGTCTCAGATTGTATCTCTGCAAATATGATATCAGCGATCAAATACTGTTTTGGATTTTGTTTCCACCAAAGCTACTGAGCATGAGTGCTTGACTGGAGCACCTTGGCTGTGTTTCATATTGATGGTTTTCATTTAAAAGCTTCTGGCCAGTGTTATTGTCCAGCCTGATAAAAGACTTTAGAGGTACCTGACACCCAGAGGAAAAACACTGGCTTGCTCTGAGTTAGTTAAAGCAGTGAGTGCAGTAGAAGACTGAACATAGCTTCTTAAAATTTTTTAAACACACTAACAAGCAAATTGCAAAGCAGTTTCGTTGTTGGATTGTTTGTCCTTTTATTATTGAATTGCAAGGGTTCTTTATGTAGTCTGGATACTAGATCCTAATCAGGTATATGATTTGCAAAAATGTTCTCCCATCCTGTGGATTGTCTTTTCACTTTCTGGATTGTGTCCTTTGAAGCAAAAACATTTTTAAATTTGATGATGCCTACTTCGTCTATTTTTTCTGTTGTTGTTTGTGCTTTTGTGTCATGTCTAAGAAACCATTGCCTCATCCAAGGTTGCTTGGTCACTTTTTATGGTTTAGTGTTCCCTTGAGATAATGTCAAATTTGTCTTTTATTTCTTTAAACGTAGTCAGTGTAATGGTTTTATCATCTGTGACTGATAATTCCAATATGTGAAGTTTTTTGTGGCCCTCTGTCTGTTGTTTAATTTCATCTTCTGGCATATGCTCGTGTGTAATGTGTTTCTTTGTGTGCTTGACTGCCTTATCGTATGCTGTTTGTTCTTGAAAACAAATTTTTAGGAATAATATGAAGCCTAGGATGAGTTGCCTTTTGGTAGGGAGGATTATGTTTGCTTTTACCAGACACCTCTAAGCTAAATTCCTAGCTTGAGAACTTTTAAACCACCCAGGTGATGCAGACTGGAGCTGCAGCTGTATGTGAAGGCTGGCAATGGTCACCGCACCGCCAAGACACTCCTGCTCAGCACCATGGCACCCTTCTTTGTGGTCTTTGGTGGTGGAGGTGGTTTCTACTGGCTCGCTCCTCCCTTGAGTGTGTAGCCCTTTGGGATCCCAGCTTAATGTGGGGTAGGTCTCCTGTTAGACTGGCCTACTTCAGCGGGCCTTGGGATTTGATTCTTTGCCCTCTTGTCACATGATGTCACCAAAACACAAGCTCAGTTTCGCCAGGAGTGACAAATGTCCTCAAGCCAAAAAGGGCTTCCGTGCTACACTTACCTCTCTGGCTTCCCACTTGTCTATCAAATTTGGCTGGTAATTCATACTATCTGGTAAGCACTCCAGTGCTCTTAAGAGGATGATTTTCATATTTTTCTAGTGCTTCTACTTATTTCAGTGGGAGGGTTGAGCTGAATAACCTAGCCTGCCATTACCAAAAACATAAGACTTATCCGGAATGCTTTTCATATCATATGACAAATCATTCATTTAACCCGCATTCATAGGATTATTTCTCGGTGCCAGCCAGGCTGAGCACTGGATCCAGGGGTGAATGAGACTGCCGAAGTATCTATGCTCATGGTCTTACAGACTGGCAGGGGAAGCAGCCAATAAACAACACGAATACATAGAATGACTGCAAATTTTGGTAACTACTATGAAGAAAACAAACTGGGGACCATGGAGCAAAGTAAAAGGAAGAGTCCTGCTTTAGATGGGGTGGTTGGACAAGGCCTTACCAGGGACATCACCATGAGGCTGAGGCCTCTGAGCAGTGCTTCTCAAACAGTCTGTGGTGAAGGACCCACTTTTTCTTTTCCACTCTGTCGCAGAACTATATGTGGCCATACTCCGCATGACTGGCATGTAGCACCTACCTTATGCAATTAACCATGGAATTCCATACACCTAGATTGGTCGGGACTCAGTTTAATGAGACAAATCCACTGAACATAAACCTAGATGCCACAGTAATGTCAAATTGCTATAAAAGTTTCTAAATACCTGCTGTCCGTTTCCGTACATTTCGTCATGTGCTGACAAACAGTTTGCTGATCAGCACCTGTCCGTGGGCCATACCCTGCTGCCTTACAGTTCATCTAGGCCAGTCCCCTAACCAGTGCGTGAGACCCTGCAGTGACATCACCAGCAGCCAGTTGCTCGGCCCCTGCTTGAATATATCTCCAGTGATAGGAACCTTGCTACCCCCTTGATAGGTTTTTTCCTCCTGAAACCAACCAATTCTGATACTGACTGAGTGTCTTACAATTAATTCAGTTTAATCCTGAGACCAACTACCTGGAGTTAGCATCAGATTCCATAGGTTTGAAGGCTCAGTCCCACAAGACTGATGTCACTTTGGAAGCCAGTCACAAGTATTGGATCCCCAGGTTACCCAAACTTCTCTCTGACTTGGCTACAAAGTCAGGGGTTCCCACAACCCCCCTCCTCAGGTTCCATAATTCACTAAAATGATTTACAGATCTCAGGAAAACACTTATTATTACTGATTTAGTATAAAGGATATGACTTTGGTTGTTCCTAAGAGACGCATAGGGCAGGGTAGGGGGTGGCAGGTGCAGAGCTTCCATGCCTTCTCCATTGTGCCACCCTCCCAGCTCCTCAACATGTTCACCACCTGGAAGCTCCCTGAACCCCACAATTTGGGGGCTATTATGGAGGTTTCATCACTTAGACATGATTGATTAAGTCATTGGCCATTGGTAATTAACCCCCAGCCCCTCTCCTCTCCGTGGAGGTTGGGGGTGGAGCTGAAAGTTCCAAGCTTCTAATCAAGGCTTGATCTTTGTGGCAACCAGCCCCCATCCTGAAGCTCTCTAGGGGCCATGAGTGTAGTGTCACCTCCTTAGAATGAATGATGCTGCTACCACACTTATCACTCAGGAATTTCCAAGGGTTTAGGAGCTCTGCACCGGGAAACAGGTATAAGAACCAAGTATGTATTTCCCATTATTTCACACTCCTAAAGCAGTTCATTCCATTTTTCATAATCTCTAATTGCTGAAAGTTCTTTTTACTGAACAGAATTCATCTGTCTGTATTTTCCTCTAGTTTCTATTTATGTTCTCCATAGCCCTGTAGTGTAAGTCTGAGCTGTCCTCAACATCACAGGCCTTCAGCATTGGAAGACATCTGTTGTTTTCCTCCTAAGACATGGAATCAGTTTACCATCATCACCATAATTGCTGTTCCCTGGACACATGTGAGGTCATTAATGAACCTTTTAAATCGAAGTGCTCAGAAGTGAACATAGGGCTCTGGGTGCGCTCCACACAGCCACGGAGTGGAGCAGGCTGGTCCTCTTCCTTGCTGTAGACACTCTACCTCTTTTTATGAAGCCTGATGACTTGTTATGAGCCTACACTGTGCTACCTCCCCACACCCCCAGTCTTTTTCACGTGTGCTGTCTTTTGGCTGTGAGGCAGCATCATGGTGTAGCAGAGATGATTTTGGAGTCAAACCAACCTGTGTTCAAACCTCAGCTCTACTACCTACTAATTCATGACTCAATGTCTCTGAGCCTCAATTTCCTGGTGAGCAAAAACAGAGCCAAATCCTACTTTACAGCACCTAGCTTTTCCCAGCCTATACTTATGCAATTTGTATTTTGTACCTAAGTGTAGGGTTTTGTATTGTCCACATTGAACTTAATCTCATTAGTGTGTCCCTTAATTGCTAATTGTCAAGAGTTTTTTTGTGACATCTTGATTCTGTCACCTGTCCTATTAGCTAACCCACTGAGCAGCTCTGTGTTACCTTCAGATGTGCTTGTCTTGCCATCTGTGGGCTCATTCAGATTATTAATTAAAATGAGTGTCACCCCTGGGTGGATCACTGGGGACCTCCCTCACAGCTCACTATATGTATCAATTAGTAGATGTGGAGCAGAGGGGACACTCTTTCACCTGTTTACAAATCTGTCTTCCCTAGCATGGAGAGGATCCTCTTACACACTGTTGGGAGATGTGAAAATTAGTACAACCTTTTGAGAGGGTAATTAGCAGTAATTAAAAATGTGTATACCATTTAGCCAGAAGTTCTATTGCTAGGACATGTATTGCAGAATTATTTAAAATAGGAAAAAAGAAATGGAAGCAGGGCCGGCCCGGTGGCGCACTGCTACAGTGCACCGCTTGGGAGCGCGGCGGTGCTCCCGCCGAGGGTTCAGATCCCACGTACAGACCGGCCGCTCACTGGCTGAGCAAGGTGCGGTCGCAACACTGAGGGTTGCGATCCCGTTGCCGGTCCCAGTCCGGTCCGGGCGCGACACTGAGGGTTGCGATCCGTTGCCGGTCACGAAAAAAGACAAAAAGGAAAAAAAAAATTAACTCAAAATAGATCACAGACCCAAATGTAAAACACAAAACAATAAAATCCTAGAAGATAACACAGGAGAAAACCTGGATGATCTAGATTATGGCAATGTCTTTCTACATATAACACCAAAGGCATGATCCAGGAAAAAAAGAACTGATAAACTGGGCTTCAATAAAATCAAAACCTTCTTCTCTGTGACAGGCACTGTCAAGTGAATGAAAACACAAGCCATAGACTATGAGAAAATATTTTGCAAAAGACATATCTGATAAAGAACTTATCCAAAAGATGCAAAGAACTCTTGACACTCAAAAATAAGAAAACAACCCAATTAAAAAAATCAGCCAAAGACCTTAAGCAGAAATTTCATCAAAGAAGATACTCAGACAGCACAGAAGCATATGAAAAAATGCTCCCATCACAGAGGTGCAAATTAAAATAAGATTCCACTACACAACTGCGAGAATGGCCAAAATCCTGAATGCTGACAACACGAAATGCTGGTGAGGATGTGGAACAACAGAATGGAAATTTCCATCAGTAGGGGAATAATTATATAAATTAAGGTACGTGTATTTATACAATGGAATGCTTAGTAGCTATTAGAAAGAATGAGGTAGCGGGGCTGGCCTGTGGCTCACTCGGGAGAGTGCGGTGCTGGTAACACCAAGGCCACGGGTTCGGATCCCATATAGGGATGGCTGGTTTGCTCTCTGGCTGAGCGTAGTGCTGACAACACCAAGTCAAGGGTTAAGATCCCCTTACCGGTCATCTTTAAAAAAAAAGAAAGAATGAGGTAGAGATATAAGTATTACCACAAAGAGATATTTAAGATACAGTGTTGGGCATAAAAGCATGTTCCAGAATGATTTGTATAGTATCATCCCATTTTCTTTAAAAATGAAAAAGATAACTGCTTGTCAATATGCAAGGAAATTTCCAAAAGGATACATAAAAATCTAATAGAAATTGCTTCTGGAGAATGGAAATAGAAGGCCAAGAAAGAAGTTGGAAGGCCTTAACTTTCCATTTTATGCCCTTCTATTCTGTTATGTATTTTACAAATCTCTATTCAACTGAAGTGTTTAATTAAAAAAAAAATCTGTGTAGTTGTTAAAAAGAGCAAAGTAGATCTATATGGGTCTTGAAGAACCCTCATATGTCTATATATGTATAGGTATGTGTATATTTATATGTATGTGAATGTGTCATATGTGTATGTATATATAAAGTAAACACATCTTTGTAAATGCATAAAAATATCTGGGACTATCCAAACCAATCTGGTAGCATGATTATTATAAAAAGAAGAGGTAGATTGGTATTTAATTTTTCTGTGGTTTCACTTTTTTACAAGCAGCTTATATTCATGTTTACATTTGTAATTCAAAATATTTTAGTTTGTTTTTTAAAAAAGTTATCTTCCTTACTGCCAGTATTATCTCAGCAATTTAACCTAGGAACTGAAGTAAAATCAATTAAATTCATTTACTCATTTATCGAACTTAGTATGGAAGAGACTCTGAAAAATCCCAGGCATATAGAAAACTATGGATTTCATTTGAAGTGTTTGTATTGTGTGGATTTCCTGGTTAAAGTCAAATATTAGAGAACATTCAAATAAAATCAGGGTGTTATATATAGATTTTGATTAAGTTCTCCTTAAAATATCCTGGCCAGATTCAGTCTTACTCCTTCACATCCCACAAGTATAAACGGGCTTTAAAAAAAAAAAAAAAAAAAGACAGTAAAGGCAACAAGAAGCCTTTGTGGACTTTGGAATGTGATGCAGAAATGATCCGAGATTTCTTAGTCTCAGGACTCGCCCATCCCTGTGGATGTGTCTGCAGCACAGCATAGTTCAAGCTCATCACCCCAATCATACCTTCTACCAAATATTTACCTAAAGGGACACAGAGTAAGTGTGGGTGTTTGCAAAATTAAGCTTCAGTTAACTGGAAAATGTACTCATCAAAATATTTCCTCCTAACTTTCTTGGTGACAGCAAATAAATAACATGTTCCTGTTTCATTGTCACCTTAAACTGCTGTAGAAAAAGTTTCTATATCTCTGAAGTCTTTTGTAAAATAGGTCACACCTAAAGTAGGATTTATTACAAATTAAAAACACAATGATGAACTACTACAGCTACTCCAGAACTGCTGAAATTAAAAGGACTGAAATGCTAAGAGTTTGGTCAGAGGATATGGAGCAACTAGAACTCTCATATATAGATGGTCCCTGAGTTACAATGGTTCGACTTAAGATTTTTGCGCTTTATGATGGGTTTATTGGGGCTTTTATCAGTCAAGGAGCATCTGTATATTGCTAATAGGAGTGTAAATTGGTGCGTCCCTTTGGAAATTCGTTTGGTGGTATCTACTAAAACTGAATGCATGCGTCCTCTGTGTCCCGGGATATATACCCGACAGAAATGAGTGCTTGTGTCTACCAAAAGACAGACTCAAGAATGTTCATGGTGGCTTCATTCTTCCTATTTCATTCTTTCTTTTCTTTCTTTTTTTTTTTTTTTTTTTTTTTGGTGGGCTTGACCTTGGTGTTGTAACACCACACTCTGACCAACTGAGCACACCGGCCAGCATGTAGTGGCTTTGTTCTTAATAGCCAAAACCTGGAAACGATTCAAATGTCCACCAGCTAAAGAATGAATGTATATATAGTGGCGTTCATACTGTGGACCACTACATGGCAGGGAAAAAGAGTGAACTGCTACACCAGTAACATGGATGAATGTCACAGACATAATGTTGAAGGACAAAAAGCCTGGCTTACGTCACACACAATATGATTTCATTTCTATGAAGTTCAAGAGCAGGTAAAACGACTCCCTGGTGGTAGAAGTCAGGATAGTGGTTACCTTTGGTGGTGTGATTGGGTAATGATGAGAAATGAACAAAGGGGCCTTCCTGAGGTTGTGAAAATACCCAAATTTATTCTGTCTCGATCCAGGTCGTGGTTACAAGGGTGTCCACATGTGAAAAGAATCATCTGGCTGTACACTTACCCAGGCCCCTTACTGCTCACTGCTACTGCACATCATCAGAGACCACAGCTCTTTCCAGCATCGCTCCTCTGGGGGTCCTTTTGTTGGGTCCTGCATGCACTCTTGTCTTTGCACCCCATGCTATGTGCTTTTAACAGGCACGGGGAAGTGTCTTGCTCTATGAGACTCAGCTTTTGGTGTTGGGGTTTTTCCCTCATTTCAGTTCAGTATTCAGTGAAGATGAAAGTTAAATAGGTAACTTCTTATCTATTTAAAAAAAGAATTCATCATTGCCAGTCTGTAATCAGCAGAGGTATGGGGGGTGCCAAATAGGAAGAATAAAGTCACTATAGAGGCCCATCTCTCCCTCTGAGATGCTGGGCTGCATCTTGCCCCTCCCTGTAATATTATCATTATTGTAATGTTATTATAATATTATAATTGCCCCTCCTTATATCATTCCTTTCTGCAGTTGCCCGCATCCAGACCTCTGGGAGGGGAGGCAGGCAGACACAACTGCTTCAGAAATCTAGAATGTGTGGGCCACTTTCTGTGCCTTTGAACCCCCTTGGCTGTCACCTGAAGCCTGTAGATCTCTTCTCAGAATAATGTTTCTAGGTGCATAAAATAAAATACACAAGATTTCAAAGGAAAACAGTGTGTTGAAACAGTTATCAAAATGATATTTTAAACCTCATTTATGATATAGTAATATATATGCTTTTTTATTTATTTATTTTTTTTCCTTTTTTTTTTTATTGACCGGTAACAGGATCGCAACCCTTGGTGTTGCGCCCGCACCGGGGACCAGCAACGGGATCGCAACCCTCGTTGTTGTGCCCGCACCACGCTCAGCCAGTGAGCGGGAACCGGTCTCCACATGGGATCCGAACCCTTGGCGGGAGCGCTGCCGCACTCCCAAGCGGCGCACTCTCCAGTGCGCCACCAGGCCGGCCCTGTATGCTTTTTTATTAATATATTAAATACAGAGGATACTTCAAAAAGTTCATGGAAAAATAGAATTAAAAGATAATGCAAATCTTTCCATGAACTTTTTGGTTTTCCTCAAACCAGTCCAGCAACAAGTCTTTCAACTACTGTAGTTTTGAACAGTGAAGAGTGTAAACAGTGTTTCGAGATATCTGCAATCACTGTGAGTTCTGAAAATATCTGTGATTTCTTTGGTGACATGGTTGCCAGGACTTTTCATTCTACTGTAGTTTGTTGCACGCATTCATAATTGAATGAAACACTAAATTTCAGTTAGAATTCAGGGAAAATAAAGATGCATTTGTTTTGCCCCATCTAAGTTCATGCCCCCCTCCCCAGTCCTGGATTCCCTGAGAACCCCTGGTATACTGCAGTGATTCTCAAAGTTCAGTGTTCATCAGAATTACCTGGTTATTTGTTAAAATGCAGATTCTGGGGCCCCACTCCCAGAGATCCTGAGGAGGAGGTCTAAAATGGGGCCAAGAGTGCACATTTTAACAAATTTGAGAAGCATTGAGTTAAGATCTGGTGCTGTTACCTGGAGGAAACCTCTCTATGCCATGCAAGTCTTGGAGGCTCTGGAGGTTTAAATGATCTGGTGACATAAGAGTTTCCTCTCCAGGCTCTGCTGAAGTTTTCTAGGATCCAGGGCGTTGGGACCATGACACCAACCACTGTGGAATCTGACTGGCTAAGGCCAGCTTCTTTGGCTAAACCCCTCCCCAATGTCTGGTCAGCTAATGCCCGAGGATGGCTGGTGGACCCCAGGGTCATGCTGCCCGGTGGCATAGTGAAAACAACCATAGACAGGAGTACTGCCTGTGGCTCATGGTTATAAAGCGATTAGCTGGTGAAAATGAATCATGCAGAAATCCTACAAGGAATAAGACTCAGTTATATGCTCCTCTTGAGTCACACAAAAGGTCAAACTGAGACAACATTGTGAACAGGTGATCAAAATTAACATCACCAGTGAGGAGGAGATGGATGTCTTGATACTATGATAAGCGGAGAAGGACAGGCCTTACTTATGTGGTATTCCACGCAGGTGTGTATACCCTGAATCTAAGTGTGGGGAAACATCAGACAAACCCAAAATGAGGAATGCTTTATTTTTAAAATGACAGAAAGACACATATCGTATGATCTCACTCATATGTGGAATCTGAAATAAAAAAAGAGTTGATATCATAGAACCAGAGAGCAGAACAGTGGTTACTAGATACTGGGGAGGGGAGGATGGGCAGAGGTGGGTCAACAGGTACAAAGTGACAATTAGATCGGAGGAGTAAGTTCTGGTGTTCTATTGCACAGCAGGGTGATGATGGTTAACAGTAAAGTATTGCATATTGCAAATTAGCTAGAAGAGAGACTTTTGAATATTCTCACCATAAAGAAATGATATATGCATGAGAGGATTGTTATGCGAAATACCCTGATTTGATTATTATACAGCATATATATATATATCAAACATCAAATTGCACCCTGTAAATATGTACAATTACAATGTGTCAATTTAAAAAATAAAAAAGGAGGAGGGGATGCTGCATTCTTCAAAAATGTCAATGCCATGAAAAACAGAGTCTATGGAAATGTTCCAGATTAAGGGAGTCTCAACAGACGTGACAATGAAAGAATCCTGCACTGAAAGGGGAAAATGCTTTAAATGACATTGACGGGTTCCTTGACTAAACTAGAAAATGGATGGTAAAGTGTCATATCAATGTTAAATTTACAGACATTGATAAAGTTGTATTGTGATTATCTAAGAAAATACCCCTATTCTTGAAAAATACACACTGAAGTATTTAGGGATAAAGAGCTATTAATTACACATCTGAGTCTTAAGTGTTCAGAATAAAAATTGCGTGTGGGTGGGAGTGAACAAACGAGCAGATGGGGTAGAACGTTAACAGCAGGTGAGTCTGGTAAAGGGTGTGCAGGTGCTCTTTATGCTGTTCCTATTCTTGCAGCTTTTATGTAAGTTTAACATTATTTCCAAATAAAACTTTATATATATGTAGCAATAGCTGGTTTTTAAAAAATCAAGAAAATCTGGTAAAAGCACAATAACACTAAGAAACTTTAACCTACGTTTTTACTCCTGATAGTTTAGAAAGGCAGGACATAAAAAAGGACACAGAAGATGATGCAATGATTAAGATTAAAAAAGAAAAAAGAAAAAACCTCTAGAAGCAGGACTGGTTTCAGTTCCAGCTCCACTACTTATTATCTCTGCAACCTTAGGAAACATACTTCCACTCTCTCTCAATTTCCTCACCTGAAAGAGGGGGGGTTAATAGAATCTGTCTCATTAAGTTGGTGGTGCTGGCCCTAGAGATAATGCCTATGGCGTGCTTGGCCTGACATGTGTCATTTAGAGCTCTCTCAATGAATGTCGGTGTTTCAGAGCAATGACAAAGACAGAAAGCTTCCTAATTCATTTTCTATGGTAACATAACCCTGAAAGCATGACAGAAATACATACAGAAAAGAACCCTACAGATCCATCTCACTAACAAATATGACACATCACTCACTTTTTTAAGTCCAGCAGAATATTAAAAGAATAATATACCATGACCTAACAGGGCACACATTCTAGAAATCTAAGAACCAGTCAATATCAGAAGAACTATTACTATCGTTCACTACATTACTATAATTCTCCCTCATTACCTATTCTCTCAGTAGTCGCCAAAAAAAAAAAAAAAGCTTTTGATAAAATTCAATATTTATTCTTGAGAAAAGCCTCTTTGTAAATTTGGAATTGAAGGAAACCTTTTCTACATGGTAAAGAAACTGACCACAAACATCTAGTAAATCACTAGAAGCATGTCAAAAATCAGAAAGTATGTCCCAATAGTCTGTCTTTTATATGAGAGCACTTCAAAATGTTCATGGAAATATTCACATTATCTTTTAATTCTATTTTTCCATGAATTTTTTGAAGTACCCTCATATACATGGCGCAATGTAGATGTCAAAGAAGCTTCAATAGAGTAAAATCCAATTATTTAGAAAAACCATTATCTAACACAGTCTCAGCCCAAGCCATGCAAGATTCAGACATTTATTGTAAAAGTACTTAATGCCTTATAAAGTGAGGAAAGGCAATGTTCAATAATTAGAACTGGGTTCATTGATAAACTATTTGGGGAAAATTGATTTTTATTGTATAGTATCCATCAAAATAAATGCTACGTAAAAAGTGAAATATAAAAACAAAATCTTAGGGCTGGCCCGGTGGTGCACTCGGTAGAGTGCGGCGCTTGGGAGCGCGGTGGCGCTCCCACCGAGGGTTCGGATCCCATATAGAGACCGGTCCCCTCACTGGTTGAGCGCGGTGCAGGCGCGACACTGAGGGTTGCGATCCCGTTGCTGGTCACGAAAAAAAAACAAAAAGGAAAAAATAAATAAATAAAAACAAAATCTTAGAACATCTAGAAGAATATAGAGGTAAATAGTTTCATTAATACTGGGACAGAGAAGGCCTTTTATATAATAATACTAAAGACAAAGCCATAAAGGGAAAAAAATCTAAAGAATTTGCTTGCATGAACATTAAAAACGTCTATGTGGGGCTGGCCACTTAGCTCAGTTGGTTAGAGCATAGTGCTGATAACACCAAGCAAGGTCCAGGCTTCAATCCCTGTACCAGCCAGCTGCCAAAAAAATAATAAAGTGTAAAAACATCTGTGTGGCCCAAAATACCATAAAAAAATTTTTAAAGTGAAAATTTGGTTAGAAGAAATTATTTGCAATCTATTTCAAAGATTTTATAAGTAAATTATTAAGGAAAAGAATAGTGATTGGAAAGTTGACAAAGGACATAAATAGGTAACCCACAGAGGAAGAATTATGAATGACCAATAAAAATGTGAAGAAGAGGGCCGAGCCCGTGGCGCACTCAGGAGAGTGCGGCGCTGGAAGCGCAGCAGCGCTCCCACGGAGGGTTCGGATCCTATATAGGGATGGCCGGTGTGCTCACTGGCTGAGCACGGTGCGGCCGGTCTCAAAAAAAGGACAAAAACAAAAAAACAAAAATGTGAAGATGTTCAATCCACCTGGTATACAACACAAAAACACTGAGGTTACATTCTTGCCATTAAATTGTAAAGAGGGTATAGGGAAGATGGCCCCCTCGGCTATCGCTGGTGAAACTATAATTTTGTACCCATCTTCCTACGTGTCAGATTGACATTATGTCACAGATCCTTGATAATGTCCTTACTCTTTGTTAAAGTAATTTATCTTCTAAGACTGCATCCTAAAGAAATAATTGGACAAGTGTGCAAACTTGTGGAATTAGAAGATGTTTATCACAACTTTATTTACAATAACAAAAAATTGGGAGCAGCCTAATTGTTCAGTATTGTTAAATAGTTATATTGTTTTCATATAATAAAATAGTAGAGCGCCATTAAGATTAACATTGTAGAAGTATATTCATTGACATGGAAAAATATATTATCAAGTGAAAAAGCAAGCTACAAAATTGTATATTCAGTATGATACCATTTGGGCAAGAAAAATACACACATATGTAAGCACAGGAAAAAAATTAGAAAAGCCATACCCAAACATTAATAATGATTATCTTTGTCTTTTTTTTTTTTTTTTTTTTTTTTTTTTGAGACCGGCGGCACTGCGCTCAGCCAGTGAGTGCACCGGCCATCCCTATATAGGATCCAAACCTGCGGCGGGAGCGCTCCGGCGCTCCCAGCGCCGCACTCTCCCGAGTGCGCCATGGGCTCGGCCCAATAATGATTATCTTTGGATAAAGGATTCAGATTACTCATTATGTTCATATTTTCTACATTAATTGGGTAATTTTTGTGATAAATTTTAAAAATTCAACAAAGCATATGAAATTAAGTAAAATGCTGCAGAGATGTATTTGCAGATGAATCGTGTCTGTTACAGGGACAACTGTTACAGGGGTAACAAACAGGGGGTGCCTCTAGGGGGCACCAACTCCCAAATATTGTGGAAGCTTCGGCCCAGAAAGGAGAGGTACTTTATACTCATATTAGAAATAGCTGATCACACTGGTTCACTTGATTCTTTTTCCTACACCCTGAGGACCTCTACAATGCTTCCATGATGTGAATTTAGATTGAATGTCTTTTCTAATGAGAACATGTGGTTACAGCCCTTTGGTGTATGCTTTTAACTGTGATTTTTCTGGTTCTTTGGCCTCTGGTTTGTTGTCAGCTTCATGTTTACTTTCCGAATAAGCGTTTTAATGGCACAACTTTGTTCCATTACAGAATGCAGCTGCTCTGCCAG
Source organism: Galeopterus variegatus (assembly GCF_000696425.1). Classification (NCBI taxonomy): domain Eukaryota; kingdom Metazoa; phylum Chordata; class Mammalia; order Dermoptera; family Cynocephalidae; genus Galeopterus; species Galeopterus variegatus. The sequence goes on from NW_007729872.1 coordinate 110,182, forward strand.
GTACTTGGCGAAGGACAGACGTGCACTTAGAGAACCCAGAATACCACACCAGATGGTATTTCAAGTATTTTTTAGGACAAGGTAATTATGCCATTATGGTGGTTGGGAAGAAAGGATATTCAAAATGAAAATTAATGTTAGTGTAATTTATGGTACCCTATATGAGTGAAACTAACCAATTTAGGGACATTAAGATCAGGGCATTTCACTTCAAGGTCAGTAGTGAGCTTTCTAGATTAAAAGAGTTGATTCAGAGTCTCAGTCCGAAGAGTTTTGCTCGTAATTTTTTTGTTTTGTTTTGGCCAGTTGTTTTTGTCCCTGTGTAGTTAAAGGGGATTAGATCATCTGAATGAGTGATTTGAGAGAAAAGAAGAATTTTTCAGGGTGGAAAAACACCTTTAGACTTAAGAAGGCAAGTACTCTGTCTATATTGGGTTTTGAACTTTTAGTTCAAGGCAGTGAGGGAGAGAACTGATTCCCTGAGCTCCAGGGCCAGTATAGAACTAAAGAGGCATAGACTGTAGACTCTGGTTTCATTCATTTATCAGTAACAAGTATTTATTTATCACTTACTACGTGTCAGGCAATATGCAGAAGAGCAGTGGGGATACAGTGGCAAAGTCATGATCCCTGCCCTCATGGAGCGTGTAGAGTGGGTTTACATCCTGGTTCTGCTGCTATTAATCATAAGACCTTATACTAGCTACTCTCTACTTGTCTGAGGCTCCGTTTTCTTATCTATAAAGAGGGGATATTACTAATACTTACCTAGCAGGTTTGAACAGAAGTTTCAATGAGACATGCAGGAGTGAGACTAAGCCAGATGCCGGGAACATACCAAGAGCTCCGTCATTAATAGCTATGTACATGTAAAGTGAAGGGCTCAAGTGAAAATATACAGAAAGGTAGAAAACAGGGGTGTGGCTAATTAAAAAGATTTGGGGAATGGAAGAATAATCACTATTGAGGGATTCAGAATGAGTGAGAGAAATTGCTTATCAGGCTGATGCATTTGTTTGTAGAAGATGAGATGCTTGAGCTATGGAATGAGAGTGAGCAGACCTACGTGATGTCTTTTTTAAAAACCTGAAGTTCATTTATTTGGTCAGGCATAACTAATTTGGGTAAGTGGGGGAATATAGAAGCATTTATAAAGAAAGACATCAGCAGGAAATTTTGTCATCTTCTGAAATCCTTGCAAGCATGGTGCCCAGAGCAGTGATGACTACAGAAAAATGGTGCCATAGGTTTGAATGCCATCAGCTGCAAGTAACAGAAAGCCTGACCTAACTGGCTTAAACAGTAAGGGATATAATAAGAAATCCAGAGGTAGAGCCAGTTCCAGGGTGGATGGATTCAAAGGCTCAGTGATGTCAAAGGCCCAGCGCCTTTCCCTTTTCTGCTTCCCCATCCTTCGTATGGAAGCTTGGCCCTCTGCTGGTCCTCCTCAGGGTCACAAGACAGCTGCCACAATTCTAAACATCACTTCTGGATATGCCATGTCCAGAGGAAGAAGGCGGCCATCTTTAGCAGTGAGGAAACCTTTCCAGAAGCCCCTTGGCAGATTTCGTTGGCTAGAATTGGGTCACATGTTCATTCCTGAACCAGTCGTGGCAAGGGGAATGGGAGTGTGTGATTAGCGGAGAGTGATCAGGTTCTGTTGTCCTCAGCTGGGTTTGGGATACTGTCACCTGAGCACATGGGAAGGCTGCGGTGTCCACTGCCATCTGTGACTGGAAGGACCAGGTGCACTCTCACTGTTCTAAACCTATCTCTTTTCCAGTGCATCAGAATTACATTGGAAACGATGCAGAGAAGAGCCCCTTCTTCTTGTCTGTGACCCTTTCTGACCAAAACAATCAGCGAGTCCCTCAATATCGTGCGATTCTTTGGAGGAAAACAGTAAGTGTCTGACATGTGCTTGGTGCTGCACCCCAGTCCAGAGTTTCATTAGCATCATTGTCCCAATGGCTCAGGTAAGCCTTTTGCTGTGAGGTTCTTTGAGTTTGGATATTTCAGGATTATACTATTCAGGGTTGGGGGTTCCAAACTCTGAATTTAACAGCAACTTTCCCTTATAAGCCACTCATCAGACATATCTACTTCCCTCGATCTTGGCCTCTGGGAATACAGCACTGTGTTTCACAGAGTATAGCAGTTCATCAACCTCAGCTGTTTCTAATACTGAAAGCTAAAAGAAACAGAATGTGGTGGAGGAATATAATGATAGCACAGGGCACAGACCATGTGGCACTCCTGTCTCCACCAGCCACTCAAACAGTCCACCACTGAATCAGCTGTGCTTCCAGAATTTGTTTTAGACCTAGCTCCTTGGATCAGTTTTGTGTGGGTCAGAAAAACAACTCTAGACTTAAGACAAGTACCCACTGCCTGTGGTAGGTCCTGAACACGTAACTGAGGGCAGTGAGTTAAGGCAGCCCTCTCCACTCGGGCATGCAGGCCCTTCTTCAGCTTGGGGCAGTTTGTTTAATGTTATCTTTATTGTTGGGCTTTTTTTTTTTTTTTTTTTTTTTTTTTTTTTACTTGTTCTCTAAATTTTTTATGGTAATTGTTATATTTGATCTCTGTCTTTCATTTTTCTCATTATTTTCTTCTCAGTATCTTTTCCCCCTTTTCTTCTGGGAGAATTTTTACAGAGATAGTATGGTACATTGGAAAGAGCAAAGGGTTTGGAGTCAAGCAAATGGGCTCAAATTACATCAATAACAGACTGGTTTTGTGTAAATTTGAAAAAATTGCTCACACCCTCTGAGCCTCCATTTTCTTCTTTTTAAAATGGGGAAGGTAGTGGGCCATAGCGCACAGGGTGATGAGGATTAGAGATATTACATTAAATGAGACTTTGTTTGAAAATCCACATGTACCCAGTATTATCCCAAATCATCAAATTTTAAACTGCTTAGAATCCTAAAGGATAAGACATTTTACTCTTGAACTGGCAAGTACAGTATATGATTAAAAAGCAATAAAATAAACAACATTTAGAAAATGTTAGTCCTGTTATTTGGTAGTCTCACTTTATGGGTAGTTACAGTTATTGAAATCCAGTATTTAAATAATTGCCTGCTAGCTTTTATCTAAGCTATATAGTATATAAAAAAATTGCTATGTAGTATTTCTGGAAAAGATATAATACAAAAATTTTTTAAAACAGTAATTTGATTTCTATGTGAGATATGTGAGTATATACACATATGTATGTGTGCATGCAATTGTGTATGCATATATTTATGTACACATACATTTGCATGCATTCATACATATATAGCAATAAAGTAGCAACTTCGAAAAGCCCTGAAAGAATTTCCAGAAACCACTACACAGAAAACTGTGGTTAGGAACTTACTATAATGATTTAAAATAGTGTTAGTAATAACAATAAAATCTAACATTTACTGAGCATTTGCTATATGCCAGGTACTATACTAAGTCCTCCAAATGCATTTTCTCAACAGGTGTTATTGCACCAGGGAAGTTAAATAACATGGCCGAGGCCACATGCCAGTAAGTGGCAGACCAGGCAGAACCCAGAGAGCTCTATGGCTGAGCTGTCACCACTGTACACAATTAATTCTATATGTAAATCGTTGACCCATACCGTCTCTCCCAGTGGACTGTGAGCTCATGAAAGTCAGGGACAAGTCCGCTTTGTCCTCAGTATCCCCACCATCTAGTGCAATGCCTGGCTTGTACGAGGATCTCCATAAATATTTGTTAAATGAGTTAGTAATGGCACCAAAGTCCAGCTTAACCTCTGAGCTGTGCTGCCTCTATTTATATAAACCTCCATGCTATGTTTCAGAAATTTTTCTTTTTTAAAGCAGGTTTAAGGTAAAAATCTATTTGATGTAAAGTATATTTAGGTCTTCCTTGTGAAATTATTTCCTGCCAAGAAGTTTTGGCACTTCCCCCCTCCGCCGGCCGCTGTAATTGGGGTCAGTCCTGCCATCCGCATAGGTGTACTGGAAGCAAAGTTTATGCAACAGTTTTCAGAGATACTGTTGGGGAGTGTGTGCCAGTTTTTCTCAAGTGCGCACATCACAGTCTTCTCTCCTCATTCACCGAGTGAGAAATGATAATGCCTTTGTCCAAAGCCTCTTACCTGCTGCACCAGGCAGGCCATTTTGGTGGCTACTTTTCTTTTTAACTTATTGATTTTATGTTTGCTAATTACAGCATTCCAGTCTCTTCTGGGTTCAGTAATCTCTTTGGGATGACTCTGTGTCTCTTGGGCAAATAGTTGGTCTCAGAAGTTCCACATCCCCTCGGGGGGCACATTCCCTGCAAGCCATCGGTCAGATGTGCGGAGGCAAGACTGGTGCCTCAGTCCTGTGACCGTGATCTTTCTGGTCATCAGTGCTTGCAGCTACTCAGTCACCTCCCTCACCACGCTCAAGCAGGTGCTACGTGGGCTTAAGATTCCTGTCAAAAGCCACACCTGGGAAGTGGCCTCTGGTCCAGATGTTCTCAGGTGCCTCCAAGCCTTAACTTGATATTTTCTAGCATCCCCCTCCCGCTGCAAGGTCCATCCTAAGAATGGAGGACTCAGGGGCCCTGGCATCTGCCCCTTAGCCTTCCTGTCATCTTTCCTCTTCCTCTTTCCACCAAGGCAAGAAAGGGCAGTTTCCTACTTCTTCTGCCTTTCTGGAGTGGATTTTCTCAATTTCCTGTCTTCTTCCTTCAGGAAGTAACAGTCACCCCACATCCTCACCTGAGATGGTTGCCAGGTACTGGGGAGAGAGAGTGGGACAAATGCAGGGGGAATTTTTGCTTATTTTAATTTCCAAAGGTATCGTCTAAATTACATTATAAATGTGATAAGCACTCTGAAGAAACAAAGATAGAGAATGGTACAGAATGATACAGGAGAGCTGCTTTAGATAAAGATAGTCCAGGGAAAGCTTCCTGAGGAGGTGCCACTTGAATAGGGACCTGAAGGACAAAAGGAAACCAGGCACATCAACAGCAGAAAGGGAGGCTGGGGAGTGCTCCAGACAGAAGGGACAGCAAATACGAGACAAACAAGGAGCACTCTCACGAGGTTACTCTTAGCCACCATTACTCAGGGAGGTGGGTTTAAACCCCAGGACCACTGTGAAGGCAGCCCGGGGCTGGGCATAAGGAGTGTTAGTCCCTTTTATTAAGGAACGCTGACACCTTCATCCAGGCCCTAAATTGTGTGCCTCGGGCAGGGTACGTGTGCGCCTCCAGCTACAGAGGGAGGTGCTGAAGGGAGATGAAGAACTGATCAAATCAAAGTGGAACACTGGCATACAGGGTCAGTTATTAAGCCTCTCTTGGCCCAAAACTAGTGCTGGAGGCTACAGCTGTAGGAAATCCAAGGAAGTACATGACTCAGCCCCACCTCGTCCCCACCATGAGCTCCCCCATTCTGTTAGGTTATAAGGCAGTTAGAAAAATAGCTAAAGGTATAACCCTGCCTGCATATAAACAGTCTTGCCAATCTCTGCTGGGTTTCTTCCAAACAGAAGGGGAAAAAACGTATGAAAAATGATTCATACTACTGTACAAATTCCATGCAGACAGTACAGCAAGTAAAAAGAAGCCAACTACTCAGAGATAAGCACTGCAACATCTTTCTAGACACCTGTCCATGTGCACACACACCTGTTACATAGACGGGGTCATGTCCAACATGCACTTCAGTATCCTTGCTGTGCTCACTTACTGTCGCCTGATAGGTACGTCGTGCACTTGACTTTACCTACATATTTCGTTGTTCCACTGGAAGATAGATACAATGTTTTTACTGGAATATTGACTCTGGAAAGCTACAAAAGGAAGGAGATGAGGAGGAAGAGCTTTACCAGTTTGTGTGAAGAAAAACACAAATTCACCATCCTATGAGCCCTGGGTTTCATGTTCAAGAAGGCATCTGAGGACGATGTCACAATCACCCAGGCAGAGGGCTGGAGCCTTCTCCTATTCCACCTTCCCCCTCAAGCTGCCTGTACTAGTCCATTTTTTGTTGCTTATAACAGAATACCTGAAACCGGATAATTTATGCAGAAAAGAGGTTTATTTGGCTTACAATTCTGGGACAGCTGCATCTGGCACAGGCCTCGGGCTGCTTCTACTCATAGTGGAAAATGGCAGGCCAACCTGTGGATACAAACAGATCACATGGTGAGAGGAAACGAGAGAGAGAGAGAGAGAGAGAGAGAGAGAGAGAGGAGGTGCCAGTCTCCTTTAAACAACCAGCTCTCATGGGAACTAATAGAGGGAGAACTCTCTACCTGCCCCCCAGGGCCTTAATCTATTCATGAGGGATCTGCCCCATGACCCAAACCGCTCCCAACATTGCCGAGTTGGGGATCAGATTTCCACATGAGTTTTGGGGGGGCATCACATCCAAACTCTATAATTGCCCTTGGCTTCTCCTCAAAACTGCCTTTGGTGCATTTGGTGAAAAGAGGTAGACGAGATGGGGGCTGAGCAAGATGGGTGTCCCTCACAGGTGACAGCTGTGTGAAGTGGCTGAGGCCAGTACAAAAGCAAGGCCACAGGTCTCAACGGGTGGGATTTGTTGAATTTGAAAATGTGTATTCCTATTATAATACTGCTTTGTATTTGGAAAATTTTTTTACATCTCTGTAACACAAACTACAAAAAGAAAAGCTCAGCCCACTTTCCTTGGCTAGTGGAGAATCCTTTAGAAGAGCTGTATCTCGTGCAACCTCTGAACTCAGCTGCAAAGACCTCCTCCTCCCTGGCCCGCAGCGGGCTGAGAGTCTCAGCTCTCCAGGGGTGTGGGTATGAACATTTTGTTTATGAAAAGAGATCATGGTCTTAAAAAGGTTAATGAACCCCATTGCCACACCATTGCTCAGGGCTGGAACAGAGCAGTTGGCAGATGTGTCCTGAAAATCCAAGAAAAGTCATGTTTACTTCCTTGCCCATTTCCTGCAAGAAATGTCCTTACCTTCTCTAGCTGTTTTGTGATGCCAATTTTACTAGTACTCAATGTTAAGAAGAAAGTTTTGATGTGGACTATTTGGTAATCCCTTTTGCTGACCGAGTAATATAAATCCTTTGTGGATTGTACGAGGGTACTTCAAAAAGTTCAAAAAGAAACTGCTTTTCCAGAGCGAGACACATCAAGCAGGAGTGAAAATGGGCACTCCTTCCATCCCAGATTTCAGAAACCCAGATACACAGAATCCCCAACCAGACCCTTTTATCAACATGAATGATTCCAGCATGAACTTGACACCAGAGGATCCAGCTAGTCCCATACCCACAATGAACAGAATACCCCCCATGACTCCTCAACCACATGCTTTAATCAATATGGGTGAGTCCAGCATGCACCTGATGCCACCGGATCAAGCCAATTCCACAACATAGAAGAAGCATCAAGAATGTACCACATTCACCCACTAACAGTATGAAGAGTAGGAGGCTCTGTTTAGCCAGACCATGTTCCCAGAGAAAAATCTCTGGAAGGAATTAGCTTTAAAACTCAACCTACTGGGGTCAACGGTGGTGGTTTGGTTCAGGAACGGGCCATTCAAATTGAGGAAGCAGCAGCAGCAGCAGTCACTAAAGCAACCAAACCAAATCCTTCCAGCCAAGAATATACCCACCTCACCAAGCACATCCATCAATCCTTATTTTCTTTTTCCTGTGGCTTCAGATTTCTACGGCTCCCTCCCTCTTCAGACCTTAGGCCCTTCCAATCAGGCATGGGACTCTGCCTTCACTGAGAGTTCCACAAGTGATTTCCAAACGCCAGATCCTCAGCAGGCGAGGCGGGTGGTCTCAGTTCCTACTTTGTACTCTAATGCCTGTGACATAGGCCAGATCATAGAACTGTCCCCTGATGAGGACAAGTCATGCAGCTCTTCCTTCCGCTGTCCGTATCAGTATCTCTCACCTACAAGGCCCCAGCTAGAAGGACAGGGTTCCTCGCAGTACTTTTGCAGGTCCAGCTGTAGATCTATGTCCTGGGAAAACCTGGTCCACTATGACAAGCTAAACTGGTCAGTATGACAAGCCAAAACTTTGCAGCCTATAGTCTGCAAGAAATAGCCTGGAATTCCAGAACACCTCCAGTATGGTAGACTTTGGATTTCTCTGATCAAAGTCTAGTAAATGCCAGACAATTTAAAAAAGAGATCTTCTTACCTCTTGCATATGACTCTCTTCTTTCCTTTGTCTGATTTTTAACCCAAATATCTGGGTCAGTATAACTTTGATTACTGTGGAAATATTGTAAAAACTGGAGTTTTCTCCAAGTGTAGCTCAGCAGTTCAGCCCTACAACCCTCCCTGGGAGAGGACTTTCTAGTCCCTTAGATGGCCAATGAGACTCTAAAATTCCCTCTTCCCAAAACTATCTTGGACTTTTTAAAAGAGGAGCAGTGGTTTTAGGGGTCATCCACTCTAAATCAGAGAAGGTTATAAATGTACATCTTATTTCCAATCTTTAAGTTTGGGGTTTTTAAAGGGGGATTTTCAGTCAAAATTTAAGGGGAAATCACTGTCATCAGCTTTAATGTAGTACAAGAGTCCAGACTTAGTAAGAGGTGTATAACTGTTGTAAGAAGAAATAAAACAGATTTTTGAAGATGGAATGTGCTATGGTTTGAATGTTTGTCCCATCCAAAGCTCATGTTGGGTTTTAATCTCCAATATGGTATTTGAAAGATGGGGCTTTTAAGAGGTGATTGGATCTTGAGGACTAAGCTCTCATGAATTTACTAATTCATTATTGGATTAATGGGTTAATGGTTTAATGGGTTATCAGGGAGTAGACTGGGGGCTTTATAAGGAGAGCAAGTGACCACGTAAAAGTGTTCTTGCTCAGCCCTCGCCATGGGATGTTCTGTGCCACCACAAGACTCTGCAGAAGCCCCACCAGGGAGAAGGGCCTCACCAGATGTGTCCCCAGACCTTGGACTTGCCAGCCTCTAAAACTGTAAGAAATAAATTTCATTTTTCTTATTTAAAAAAAAAAAAAAAAGATGATATGGGCCGGCCCCGTGGCACACTCGAGAGAGTGCAGCACTTAGGAGCGCAGTGGCGCTCCCGCCGCGGGTTCGGATCCTGTATAAGGATGGCCGGTGCGCTCACTGGCTGAGCGCGGTGCGGGCGACGCTGCACCAAGGGTCGCGATCCCCTTACCGGTCACAAAAAGGACAAAAAAATTAAAAATTAAAATTAAAAAAAAAAAAAAGATGATACAAATTCTTCCATGAGCTTTTTTTTTTTTTTTTTTTTTTCTTTCCCTTTTTTTCCTTTTTACTGGCTGGTAACGGCATCCCAACCCC
>NW_007729872.1:119696-149796 GCF_000696425.1 Galeopterus variegatus
AAAAAAAAAAAAAAAAAAAAAAAAAAAAAAAAAAGATGATATGGGCCGGCCCCGTGGCACACTCGAGAGAGTGCAGCACTTAGGAGCGCAGTGGCGCTCCCGCCGCGGGTTCGGATCCTGTATAAGGATGGCCGGTGCGCTCAGCGAGTGAGCGGGAACCGGTCTCCACATGGGATCCAACCCCTCGGCGGGAGCGCCACCGCGCTCCCAAGCAGTGCACTCTCCAGTGCGCCACCGGGCCGGCCCTTCCATGAGCTTTTTGAAGTACCCTCATAAATCTATATCATCTCTTTTTAGACAACTAGAAAGAGAACAGCACTCATTGGTGTGGGGTGCTTTGGACAGGGGCTGAGTCATTTGGGCAATTCTTCACTCATTTCCTTTTCAGTCACCTCATATTTAGTGAGTACTTTCTATGAGTTACCACAGTGAGTGCTCATTTAAAGGGGAGAAAATAGGCTTTAAATAAGTAAACACAGATAAATATAAAAGTACACATTTTGAAAACCTCTCTGAAGGATTCAGGTGACTTCTAGTTCAAAAGGTCTTTGAGTTGGAAATATTATGTTTTAGTCCCATTGAACATGTGGAGACTGTTTTCTTCTTATGGTCTTTGAGTCTTATCCGATTCTTGGCTCAGACACCAAACCCCCTTCTTACTTGGTTCAGATGAGTCATCAGCTCTCCACAGTACCCAGGACACTGAGGACCCAGATGTGGAAGATTCACGCTTTAATCCATAAATGTCAGCATGGGGGGAATCATGGAAGATACTGTCAAGCCTGAGCAAGAGTTTTTTCCAACAGAGAATATGTTTATTCACATACATGCCCCTTGAAGAAGACTGGACATGGGTTTCTCTTAAATGGCCAGATGAGGCTCTTAAGGAGACAGGAGTTGCCTAACTTCTCACTGATTTGGTGTTTTGACTTTTCCAGGGTACCCAGAAAATATGCCTTCCCTACAGTCCCACAAAAACGCTCTCCGTGAAGTCCATCTTAAGGTGAGTACTGAGTAGAAGCCCCACAGCAGGAGTAGGAGGTCACGATGCATTGTGTTTTCCTGTGATCATTCTGGCATTAGCTTTCCAGTTCCCCAAGCCTTGACTGTGTGCCAGACGTTTTGCTAAGCACTTGACGTGCATTCCCTCCTGTCATCGTCACAGCAGCCCTGTAAGGCAGGTACCATTACTGTCCCCATTTTATAGATGGGGAAATGGGGGCTCAGAGAGAAAAGGCCAGGGTCACACACAGCTGGTGTGAGGTGGGACTGAGGCCCGAGCCCCGGTCCGGCTGATCCCAAGCTCTGCTCCCAGCATCTCCCTATACTGCATTAGTTGCCTGCTTCTTGTTTCTTGCATTCACTAAGATAATTTGGTTTGTAAAGAAAATCAAGAAATATATTTTTTCTTTCCTTTTTCTACTTTGAAATAGAAACCCAGATGTCAGCAAAGGCTTCTTGGAGAAGAATGTGCTTATTCTTCGCCAAAGTTAAATGAACGGAACATCTGGTTGCTCCCCACTCAGCCACCTCTCATGCCACCTTCCCCCAACCTCTTTCTCATCTCTCTCCCCTGCTTGGGTGGCACCCTCCCCTAGGGAATGCCACCATTCGGATCCAGCCTGCTGCTTTGTCACCAGCAAGATGTCACATCTTAGACATTTCTCTCTCTCTTTTTTTTTTGGCAGGTGGCTGTTATGGGGATCCAAACCCTTGACCTTGGTGTTATAACCACACTCTAACCAACTGAGCTAACTGTCAAGCCCTACATCATAGTAACAGTAGCTTCTGTTTGTCAGGCACTGTGCTAAATACTTTACAAGCATTCTCTTAGTAAATCTTTAAATTAGCTCCATGAAATAGACCTATTATTATCTCCTTTCCACTTATCAGAAATCAGAGCCTCAGAGAGATGAAGGGATTTGACAGAGATCTCACAGCTGGTAAAGCACAGAGCTGGGATTTAAATCCAGGTCCATGACTCCAGGGCTTGGACTGTTGACCACTAATGCCGTATTGTGTAAAGGATAAAGCAAATCCAGTGCCCTGATGATTTCCTCTTTGTCTGCAACTAGGTGGTGGTAGGAGATTTGTTTTGATGTTCGCAGGTGACACATAATAGCTACAACTCATACTTACCAAAATGTCTCATAGAGTGACATACCTGAGTCTATCAGTGAGGGATTGCATCTGGCTCATTAAAAGGCACCAGAATTAAAAAGTAAAAAACTGTATATCCCATTTTCAAGCTTGATTTGGTCTCCAAATTGCAGACCTTCTCCTGTCTGCTCTAGGCCTTCTGATTTTTCTCCTGAGCAGTCTGAAGCCTGAGTTAAGAAAGCATCAACAAAGAGGTTAACATTTTTGGTGAGCACAGAAATATCTGGCTGCTTCTAAGAAGCCATAGATCTTAACTTGCTTTGAGAGTAATACTTTGAATTGTACTGGCTTACAATTTCTGTGAATCTTATCTTTTTCCCCTAAAAAGAAGTTACTCTAGCTCCTTTCTTCTATATGTTTAAAGAATAGGCGTTGTATTTAGTTATAATTTCATTTAGTTTTATGAGCAGGGCCTTCGCTTTTCCGTCTACCACTCATAGCCAGAGCAACATACTGCAAGATTTTTAAAATGTGGAAGACTAAAACTTCTACAGTTGCTTCCAAAAGATGAAAAGATTTTGTTTTCTTTTGTTACAAGCATGAACTTGGAAATTCTTAAAAGGAAATTAAAATATAAATACTGTGGAATCAGGTAAGCCTGGGTTCAAGTCCTGACTCTGCTGTTTACCAGCTTTGTTATCCTGTTATTTAACTTCTGAGCCTGAATTTCCCATCTTTAAAATGGGGATAAAATAGTACTTACCTCACAGGGACTGAATGAGATAATCCATGAAAACCATTTAGCAAGATACCTGGCATATAGTAAGTACTCTGTAAATATTAGTTCTTATCATTTTTACCTTTCACTTCTGAATATTGGAATTCTAGCTGAAAAGGACCTTAGAGATCATCTAGTTCAACCTCCTTGTTCTACCTCCAGAGGAACTTAGGTTCAAGGAAATTAGCATGGCTCATCCAGAGTAAAACATTAAAAAGTAGTCTTTTTAAGGACAATCTTTTGGCAGAGGAATTGCCAAAGAAAGAAAGAAATATCAGTTAATCTTAATTGCATTTCATCACTTTTCTAGTAAATAAAAATAAGAATCTGAAAGATTAGTCAAGGTTGCCTGAGACAGATGTTCCTGATTCCTCTCTCCCTCTCTTATTACATGGGTGTCATTAGGCGGCAGTTATGTTAGTAAAATACAATGTGGAGTTTGGTTACTTTCATGGATTCTTTCATTGATCACTCATTCCTTGATTTGTGTCTCCTGTGTGTGCCGGATCCCGCAGGGAATCCAGCTGTGATCTTCTAGGAGATGCTATTTAGCGTCTCTGAAGAACTGAGACTTGCTCCACATTATTTTAGTTTATACTGCACTATAGCTCATTCTGTCTGTTCTATTTCAGTGCCATGAATTTGGATAAGTTTGAGAAAGGCCCCAGGGAAATTTTTCATCCTGAGATACAAAAGGTAATGGAAAATTTTATCCTTCATTATTGTGTGAAATCGATCACACTGTTGGGATGGAACTGACAGGTCATCAGTGATCCCTAGCCTATGATACAGAGCTGAATTGCCTGTGCAGCTTGAAAAAATCATCATGGGAGACCCTCACAACTGAGATTCTGATTCGATGGGTCTAGGGTAGAGCCTGGAACTCTATTTTTCAGAAGATCCTTGAGTGATTCTTGTGCACAGCCACTAAGATTCGCTGGGCTTTGTGGTCCTCCATCCATGAACCAGGAAGGTGTATGTTCAGAAAGATCTTATTGGCTTGAAAGCCAATATTTTTAGTGAGTGATGTAGAATTGTGTGGCATGTGAAAGAGATTTTTTTTAAGTTAATAAAATATAAAATGTGGTTATTGAGCTCATATCCTTGTAGAACATGTGCTTGCCTATGTGCTGGGTACCATAGGGAATAAAAAGGTGTCCAGAAAGCCATTCCTATTTCGTTAGGATTTACTGTTAAGGGAAAACAGTCTGTCTTGGGAGAAAAAAAAAATTGGAGTCATAATCTAAGTAAACGTTCATCAGAAAAACGTCAACCAAACTTTTGTCTTGCAGTCATAATCAATTCAGCTTTGACAGTCTCCCCCTGAAACTTATAAACACAGCCATCAATAGCAGCATGCCTGTCATGTGTCGAAGCTGAGATCCAAGGAATTGGGTTCACCAGGGCTGGGTGACAAGGGAGGAGGCTGGAGAAGCAAGTTGGGATTCTGTCCAGGAGGCAGCAGGGAGCCAGTGGAGGCTTTAAGCAGAGGAGCATCATGCTTCAGTTTGCTTTTTAGGGAAATAAATAACTCAGTCTGAGGAGGATTGAGTGGAGCAGGAGCAATCTTTTCTTGCATCCCTTTTAAATACAGTTAGCTTTTAAAATAAGGCTATTGGGGCTGAGCCCGTGGCGAACTCGGGAGAGTGCGGTGCTGGGAGCGCAGTAGTGCTCCTGCTGCGGGTTCGGATCCTATATAGGGATGACCAGTGCGCTCACAGCACTCACTGGCTGAGCACGGTGTGGCTGGTCTCAAAAACAGGACAAATAAATAAATAAATAAATAAATAAATAAAATAAGGCTATTGGCTCTCAGCTTACCCCAAATACATAGAGTTGTGAATTTCCATATCTTTTGTTTTGATGTTGTTGTTTTTTGGTTTTTGGTTTTTTTTCCTTTTTTTTGTCTTTTTTCATGACCGGTAATGGGATCGCAACCCTTGGTGTCGCGCCCGTACCGCGACCGGCAACGGGATCACAACTCTTGGTGTCACGCCCGCACCACGCTCAACCAGTGAGTGGACCGGTCTCTATATGGGATCTGAACCCTCGGCGGGAGCGCCGCACTCTACCGAGTGCGCCACCGGTCTGGCCCTTGATGTTATTTTTAAAATAGTACCCTGCCTCAACCCCAGAAGGAACTCAGGCAGAAATGGGTGTGTTTAAGCAACTTTAAGCCATGCTTAGAAACTTTTAACTGTGCTTAAAAGTGATTCTTTATAGCAGATTTAAAAACAAATTAGAATTATAAATATCTCAGTACCAGTGTGCTTTTATTACTTCATTCATGCAGGTTATCATTCCTAATCCTTTCCTTCCTCTAGCCTGATGTGACCCCCGCTACCAACCCTGCTCTTCAGACTTGGCCCCAAAACCCACGGAGCCAACTCTGTGGTGCTTCTTTCTGCATCTTGCTGCTGAGCAAATTCCCTCAGCAGAGCTCATCTCTGCTCAGTCATCCTCATCTGCTTTCTCTCTCCCACAAAATAAAGAAGGGCAACAGAAAAAGATACAGCAACATTCTGCCTATTTATATCATAACTCTGTGCCTGTTTTTTAATAAACAAAAGATACTTTCATGCTTTCCCTACATTTGTGTTTTGACTTTTTTCCCTTAACAAGGAACCAATTCATAAACTCTCCCCTCATCCTGTGTGTGTGAGTGTGCACGTGAGTGTGCACGTGAGAGAGCCTCAGTAGCTGCCGTGTTACAGCCGCCTCCAGGCTTCTGTGGATTTCCCTTAGAGATCTTTGAGCAAAAGGCTTTAGATGTAGGGGAAAGAGTTCTTAAAAAATACAGGATCCAAAGAGTAAACAGAAAACAGACCAATTGCATAATAAACAAGGCATCTTTCCTAAGAGGGGAGGTGGCTGATGCTATTTTAAAATGTTATTCATCTGTTTCTGGCTTCTGTACTGTGGTAACATTTTTTTTTGACCAAAATCTTCCCAGAAGCAACGTGTGATTCAGCTGGCTTTAAATGGATAGAGAAACCTGGGTGTCTACACGTTTTTTCCCCTCTTCCATTCATCAGCTTTGTTTCTAGACAGTTGTAATATAATATGACTTTCCTAAGTGACCAGGTATTTTATAAAAATCTGCAGAACTAAATTTGAATTTTAAAAGCATTTCTAGATACAAAAAAAAGTGTACATGAAATCACCCTCTCCTAAATTCCGTATCTGATTATATGAAAAAAAAAAAATCAGTGTCAGCCCTAAATTAATGGTTAGTATCATACATACATCAAAAACAATGCCAGTAGGACTGTATTAAGAAACACCATTACTAGCCAAAATTATACCTTCTGGGCTAAAATACAAACTGGGAAACAGCAAAAAGAGGATTTAGCTGATGCTCAAAAATTCAGGAACAAGAATGTTTTAAAAACCTGAATCGTGTTAAGTGGGACGTTGGCAAACCAGGACAAATTGCAGGACCACCTGCTTCTGAACAAATATAATCCAAAATAAGGAAACTTCAAAATATATGTAACCTGACAGACTGTG
Organism: Galeopterus variegatus; assembly: GCF_000696425.1. Lineage (NCBI taxonomy): Eukaryota > Metazoa > Chordata > Mammalia > Dermoptera > Cynocephalidae > Galeopterus > Galeopterus variegatus. The sequence continues at coordinate 126,085 of NW_007729872.1, forward strand.
ACATCCCTCCTGCCCCTAGAGCTGAGTGTTTAGACTCCAGCCCCTGCGCTCAGCCAGGACTCCTTGATTTCTTTAGAATCATTTCTTCCCAAGGCCACTGAGGAACAGCAGCCTCTCTTACCAAGCGAGGGACTGGTTGCAAAATGTCCCAGCCCTAACACTTGCCCAACTAATGACAGTCGAGACGGTGACAGGTGTGAGCTTTTCCTTGTCACCTTGTCACCACAGCTAGCATGAAAGGATCGGTGACCTGGGTGTTAGAAGAACTGAGCACAAGATTCAGAGCTTACACCTACAGGCTGCGTGACCTTAACCAAGGCACTTCCGAGCCTCACCTGTGATTCAGGAGCAATTAACCTGCACCATAGGGTGCTTGAGAAGATCAAAAGGAACTATAGAAAGAGAGAATTTTGTAATGAAACGTACAATGCAAATATGAAGTCTCAATATAAAAAATCTGCAACATTATTTTATTTAATCCCAGAATTCAGAAATAATAAAGATGGCTGAGTTCTGAATGAAAGAGGCTTCCTGTTAAGTAAATTGAACTGCCTCACGCAGTTCCTTCCTAATTGCCAGGTCTCCCCACTTGACACAGCTCTTCCCCAGAGAGCCTCAGGCAGAAAGGAGGGGAGGGTCCCTTCAGCCTCCTCCGCCCTTGTCCCCCTGTGCTCTCCCCACGCAGCCATGGCTCACCCGGCCCGCTGCTTCCCCATCTCTGCTCATCCACTCTTTCCCTGTCAGAGCCTTTGGCCTGGGTGTCCACTTATCAACCAGAATCTTCTTTTCTTAGAAGTTCCAGAAAAGTGGGACTTCCATGTAACTCATTTTCAGATTTATAAATGGAGTGACTGAGAATGAAAAGGAAAGTAACGTAAGGTTTGTCAGACCTCTGTTGTGTGGCAGGCACTCCACGCACACTGCTCTCTATGACCGTCACAGGGCTGAAGGTCACAGGGGTGAAGATGGAGGTATTCTTGGGGCATGGATAAGGAAACAGAGACCCAAACAGGCTAGATGACTTGCTCCCAAACACAGTTAAGTATGTGACAGGACAAGGGTTCAAAGCCAGGATTACTGGGGTGCACTACTGCATGCAGCTCTCAGGAGAGGGTCTTATGAAGGCGCTGAGCTGTGCTCAGACAAGCCATAGGGGGAAACTGCCAAGACTCCTGTCTTTTGCCTTTGATCATAGTTTGGGTTTTTTTGTTTTTGTTTTCGTTTTCACTATAACCAATTTATTTTCAAAATGTCTTAACACAAAACAGTGTTAGTAAACTGAAGCTTGGCTTTCACAGAAAGTCAAAATAAAATGATTACCATTAAGCATGGACATAACTTTTAAAACTTTCTTTGACAGGACTTGCTGGTTCTTGAAGAGCAAGAGGTGAGTGATTTGGGGGAGGTGTTTGCTCTTGCTGAGCTCTGCCCCCATGTTCATAAATGTACTTCTCCCCTCACCGTGACACAGCCTTTCCTTTCAGTCAGACTTTTCCATGGCTTTGCCCAATACGAGCCTGTTGTCACTGAAAGATGTTACTGACATGGTTTGTCTAGGTATTTCAGAATTTTCTGTGCAGTTCACTATAAAGATATAAAAAGCTACTTAAATCTGCTTGGAAACATTCAAATGTTAACCTTGTGATCAGGGTGAGTAATGAAGTTTTAATTTTCATTAAATTAAAATAAGATGTTTGTGCTTCATTAGCACTCTGTTGATATACCAAATGCCATATTTATTTGAATGTTTTGCTCCCTGTTGCCCCCATTTAAAGAAGATATGTTGGGTTTTCTAAGTATATGATTAATATAGGGAGATATCCAAAATGTTATCAGTAGGCAATTGAGTAAATAAATTATAGTTTATGCCTATTTACCGCTCAGTAAATGGCAGTGTCATTTGTCCAGTTGCTCAGGACAGAGCTGGAAAAGTCCTTCATGCCTCCCTTTCTCTCACACCCCCCAGCTAATGCATCAGCACATCCTGTTTTCACTTTGTCATAAAATATCCCCAATCCAAACATTTCTCAGTGTGTCCACCACAACCACGCAATGACCCACCCCCATCATCTCCAGCCTGGACTGGGCAGAGTCCCCTAGTTCATCCCTGTGCTGCCATCTCACCCTCGCTTCTGCTTTTCATGTAGTATCCAAAGGGTCATTTTAAAACATGTCAAATCAGGCCATCCCTCTGCTCAAAACTAGTGGCTTCTCATCCCACTCCAAGTAAAGCCCCAAGTCCTTATCCTAGCCTGCTAGGGCCTGCATGACTGCTGGCTCTTCGGTCGTCTGCTTCACACTAACCACATGGACTTCTTCTACCCCCTCAGAAAGTGCCTGCTGTTCTCACCACTGGAGATGCTTGTCCCCCAGATGTCCTCAAGGGTCATGCCCTCAGTTAATCTAGACCAGTGCTCAAAGAGGCCTTCCCTGATCACCCTATCTAAAACAGCACACCCTGCCTCTCACCTTGGCCCCTTTAGTCTGCTTTGTTTTTTGTCTTAACATTTGTATTTTCATTTGTTTGTTTATTATCTGTCTCCCTCACAAGAACGTAAGCACCGTGAGAGCCGGGACTTACTCCGTTTTGTTCACAGCCGCATCCCCAGTCCTAGAACAGTGCACACAGAAGATGCAAAGTAAATATTTGTTGGTTGAACAAGTGAATGATTGATTGAAGGAGTAAATTACAAAATACTATGATGCCATTAAATAGAATGAGGTAGACTTCTGAGGTCTGAATGTCTGTGTCCCGCCAAGATTCATATGTCAAAGCCTAATCACCAATGGGGTGGTATTAGGAGGAAGGTCCTTGACAGGTGGTTAAGTCATGAGGGCAGAGCCCACATGAATGGGATTAGTGCCCTTAAGAGGCCAAGGGAGCTTCTTCACCCCTTCTACCCTGTGAGGATGCAGCGAGAAGGCACCATCTGTGAACCAGGAATAGGGCCCTCACCAAATACCAAATCTACTGGTGCCTCGGCCTTGGGCTTCCCAGCCTCCAGAACTGTGAGATATAAATTTCTGTAGTTTATAAGTCATCCAGTTTATGGGATTTTGTTATAGCAGCCCCAACAGACCAAGACATAGACCTTTATTTACTGGCATGGAAAGATTTCCACAACATGGTATTTGCTGAAAACAGCAACTCACAGGGCATTATTTAGAGTAGAATCCCACTTATGTTTTTATAAATGAAGAAAGATTTATATGTACATTCATTCATTCATTCACTCAACAAATATTTGTTGAGTTCCTACTATGTGTGTACCATGTACTGTTTGAGGCATTAGGTAATATGTTGATGAGCAGGACAAGGCCCTTCCGCATGCAGCTTATAGTCTGGTGGGGTAAGACAAACTAAACAAGTAAAAGAACATAAGCATGGAAATATAGATAGCCCCAAGAGCTGTGAAGAAAGTAAAACAAGGTATGTGATATGGTCTGAGTTGTAAGTTTTTTCATACTGAACAGACAGGGAAGGTTTCTCTGAGGCAATGATATCTCTGCTCGTTCTTGAACACGAAGGTGTTAAGTGCAAAGAAGGGGTTGAAGAATGCACCCCAAATTGGACCGGCCAGTGAGCTCACTTGGTTAGAGTGTGGTGCCGCTAACACCAAGGTCCAGGGGTGCATCCCTGTACTGGCCAGCTGCCCAAAGACACACACACAAAGAACGCACCCCAAATTGTCGGCAGCAGTTACTTTGGGCAGAATAGTGGAACTGTAGGGTGGGATGTGGCAGAGAGCTGACAAAGGGGAATGTCTACATTTTTATCGATTGTCCATGTTTGATTCATGCTTGTTGCAAAAGAATTCATGGATTCCATGTGTAATCTGTAAAAAGCAAAAAATAAAAGTAATCCACATTTCTGGCAAACATTTGAAAAACACAGAAATGCACAAAAGATAGAAGGAATCACAGAAATACTAGTTAGCATTTTGGTATATGTTTGTTATATTTTATCTTTTTATTTTTTTTTCGTGTCCGGCAACGGACTGCAACCCTCAGTGTCGCGCCCGTACCGGACCGGGACCGGCAACGGGATCTCAACCCTCGGTGCTGCGCCCGCCCCTTGCTCAGCCAGTGAGCGGGAACCGGTCTGTATGTGGGATCCGAACCCTCGGCAGGAGCACCGCCGCGCTTCCCAAGCGGTGCACTGTAGCAGTGCGCCACCGGGCCGGCCCATGTTTGTTATATTTTATATAAAGCTAGGATTGTACTACATATAGTTTTTATGTCTCAAAATTCATTAATTCCCAGATATTTATTGAGCACCCACTGAGTGCTTGCTCATGCCTGTTGTAACAAACAATGCAGAAATTTATCAATGAAAAATGCAAACGCTCCCCCCATATTGCCATTTCCACCCCCCTGGAAGAACCCTGGTTAACTGGGGTATATCCCCTCATGCTTTTCTTGGATCTCCCAAATTTTGAAGAATACATTGCTGATCTCTTTATTTCTCAACTGTATTTTCTTACCAAAGGGATATTTGCTTGAAGCAACAAGAGTCACTTGTTGTGACAACTTGAGGAGGTGTGAGCAGTGGTCACCATCCTTCAGAGCTTCTCAGAGAGCTGAGTGGCCAAGGCATTCCCATTTAATCCTGCAGCTTCTCAGCTAGGATATATTGGGAGCATTCATCCCAATTCCATACTGTCTAGTGGTAAACTATCACCTGCAAAGATAAGCAGGGAAACACTTAATAAGCAGCACTAGCAATGCTTCTGAAAGGTCACCTATTTGGTAAAGTGATGTTAGTGTCCTGAAGCCCATGCTTGGTTTGTCTGCTGCATAGAGAGGCACTCCCTGAGGGAACATGGCATCCCAGGCTGCAGTGCACACGGAGAGGATGAGAGATGTGTAGGAACACGTGGAATCCTAGAAATGTGGGGGCCTTGCCTTAGCAAAAATAACAAGGTGTCTAGTTTTGAGTAAGGTCATCGTTTCTCAGTTCCAAAGGATTCTCTGGAATCATTGGGACTTTAGTTTCCCCTCATACTTTACTTTTCTTGGAAGAGATATAATTCTTAGCCTACTATTAATTCCCAAGAATGTGGCTGCACATTCATTTGTAATCATGTTGAGTTTTGTCTCATAAAATTTAGAACTTCAAAACTTTAAATTCCATACAAAAGGAATGACATATATTACCTTATCTCTGTGTTGAGTGTCTGAGCAGGACTTAAGTCCTGAGAAACCAGAGTTCTGGGATTCCCTCTACCAGTCACCTCCCTCCAGGGGCACAGGTCTTGAGATCTTGAGAGCTCCCTTGCATCCTTCAGACCTAGTGCCACACATAGCTAGCAGCCGGCCTCAGGAAGCACTAATGATGTTTTGTTGAACATCTTGTAAAATGTGGTCTGTTATGCTCAGATTGCCCCAGATCAAACCATCCTCTCCTAAAACGTGAAATAACATTATATTAGTGATACCTCGATTTCTGGGAATAGATGAAGACTCAATGTTAGTCATGGATATCATTTGGGAAGTCCTAGAAGCCAAATTACCTAAATGAGGCACTATAGGTAGGTTCAAGTACTTAACAAGGCCTTGCAACACCAGTCTGTCTCAAGCAGGAGGGTTCCATATAATCTCCATCCAAAGCAGGAGGGTTCCACTTAATTTGTTATTTAAACTGGGACCTTTTTGAGAGTAATTATGAATAACACTAGGACAACAGACAAAACAGATAAGTTAGGGCTGTCTAAGCATACCTGGATGCATGATCTCCCTTCCTATACGTGACCTTGAAGATCCTGCGCCCTTGGTTTTCAGGTATCTGAAAGACCCCCATCCTGCAGCTCTCCATGCCGTACAGACTTTGTAGTTCTTCAGACTGACCCCTATAACAGATGGTAGAGACTTAAAGCCTTGCAACACCAGTCTTTCTGGAGTCTCCACCTGAAGCAGAAGGTCCTCAGCAAGTTCCCGTGGTAGCGTGGTGCCAATCTCAGAGCAACCCCAGAAAAGCTTCTAAAAGCTTTGGCCACTGATCAGGGGGCAGTAGGCCCCATCTCTGCTTGTAGCTCTCAGTTTTGCTTAACTCAGAACTGTCCTGAGAAGACTATGGCATGATATTGGCAAGAGCACTGTATCAAGGGTCAGGAGACCCAAGGTCCAGCTCCAGTCCTACTGTTCACTTAGCACCAGCCTTGGGCAAGTCTCTCTCCCTCCCTGGACTTCATTGTCCTGTCTGTAAAATGAAAGTGAGGACTCAGTGGACTGTGGGGTTCCTTCTGCTTCTAATAGGTTGTTAGTTCGTGGCTCATAGCTCTGGTCATGGACCTTGTCCTTCTGCCCCTGCCTTGCTAGCTGTCAGCTTGGCTGGACCTGATCCTGGGCCTCCCGACAGCCTCCTGGTTTGTTCCTCTAGTCCAGTGGAGACCCTGGACCAGCAGCATCAACATCACCTGAGAACTTGTTAGAAATGAAGACTTTCAGGCCCTATCCCAGACGTACTGAGTCAGAAACTCTGGGGGTGGGCCCCAGCAGTCTCTGGTTTAGCAAGCCCTCCGGGTGATTCTGATTCCTGGTCAAGTTTGAGTACCACTGCTTTAGTCCCTGTGCTGTTATTCTAAGAGGGTCGTCTGTCAGACCCCGAATTGCTGCAGATGCTTTTTAAGGGACTGTGAAGAATAGAAGGGGTGCCAGAGTCTTGGAGACATGTTACTGCTATCATCACTTCCGAAATAGAGAAAGAATAGTTACAGACTCTACAACCCTAATGTGGGTAAAGGTACCTGACAAAATTCTAAGAAATTTACCAAAAACTGGTTTGTGAGGAAGAAGTGATCATTTGGAGGCAGCTTGTTAATCTGACCAATTTTGTTACTTTTCTCACTTATTATGCACACTGTCACTTGTGCCATGAATATTTATTAATCTTCTCCAATGTACCTGGCACCGTGGGCAGCACCACGGACGCAATGGAAAGTAAAACGTGTATGACCCCTCCTCCACGGGACTTAGGTCCTAGTGGTACAAGAAGACAGAGGCAGGTTCAGTACAAGAACCACAGAGCGTGGACAGTGCTGACGAGAGGACAGCAAGGGGCTCCGGCGGAGAGTAACAGTGGGCGGAGGGGGCTTTATTTCAAGAGATCAGGAAGGGCCTCCCTGGAAGTGGACACGTGAGCTGAGATGTGCACGATGGGAAAGAGCCAGCCATCCAGGGGACTGTGGAGAGTTCCAGGGTTGGGGACCCACTTGGGAGCGTCCTCCCTCTTCCTCATTCTGTGTAGAAAACCACAGTTTCTGATGGGTGTGCATCTGTCTCTCTGGTGTGTTGACGACAGAAAAATGTTTAGAAGCATGACCTCAGACTCTTGGATTTTCAGACTCGCAATTCTCCCAGATCCAGCTGTCCTGAATCTGGCATTCACCTTGACCTCCCACCTCTGACCCACTGGCTGATGCTTTAAACACCGTTGTTCCTTGTCTGCCCCTTAATTGACCACCAAGAATTCTCCCATCTAGTGGTGGGTCCAACAACCTTGCAGAGGTTGATTCTCTTCCATCAGGTTTTTTAAAATTATGAAATAATTCAGGCATACAAAAAAAGTATAGAGAATGATATAATGAAGAGCTATAAACCCACTACCCAGCTTAAGAAAAAAAACATTAAAAATACAATTGAGACGCTGTTTACCACTCCCCGACCCCATTCCTCTCTCTTCCTCCCTGCCTGGTAGAAACTGCTCTTCGACACAGGTATTTACCATTTCCACAGGGTCAGACTTTAACTCGGTGTTTAAAGTTGAGGCTGGTGGGCTGCACATTGGTACTAGCCACTGCTTGCTGGGCTTGCTTTTTTTCCTGGCACATCTGTTTTGTGATTTCTTGAGATTAAATATCTTTAGGAATTGGGGGAAATGAGCTTTTAGTATAATTGCCTACAATTTCTATTTCTATTTCTAAAAGAATCCATAAGATACCAGCCTAAGATTTTTATGTTAAGCTTTGAATTACAATTAGCTCTCCTTTGCTGACAGGGTTTGGGCTGTCACTGACGGGTTGATTAGAAGATGGTGCTAGTCCTATGAGTTCCTGTGACCAGTTGCTTGCAGCACTGTTTTGCCTCCAGAATGGAGGCATCCTGCAAATGCCTTTAATAATGAAATCACACATGACCTAACTCTCATAAAAGCATATAATCTCGTCTGTAAGCGCTAAAAATCTATAAAAGTGAAGCAGTAATTGTTAACATTGGTCAAAATTGGTATAGACGGGAGGAAGGAATCCCCCACGTATCCATTCTGGTGGCTGTGGTCGTATTAAATAACAAACAGCATATCTCATGACTAAGCTTTGATGATAAAATTAACACCTGTTGTTGTCTTATTGTCAGGGCTCTGTGAATTTCAAGTTCGGGGTTCTTTTTGCCAAAGACGGGCAGCTCACTGACGATGAGATGTTCAGCAATGGTGAGTGGACGCCTCCTCCTTTCTGCTGACAGAACCTGTCTTGCCCTGTTGCTTTTGACCGTGGAAACTGAACTTGTCTGTTGAGTTGGAGTCCTTGATACAAGGACACAAGTTTTACAAAATTTCAGGGTAAATGTTGCAGGGCAGTTGTTGCCAGTTTCACTCATTTGGCAAATATTTATTGATCACCTAATTTGTACCCGTCATGCTCTGGGCACTGGAGATACAGTCTAGGTGGAAAAGCACATGGGATTTGGAGAATTTGGTTCTACACAGTCTCAAGAGCTATGGAAGATTTTTCTGTGGTTTTTTATGGTTGGGAGAATTATAAGATGATATCTCTTTCCATGTTAAATACTTGTTTATTATTAATGGAAATAGTAATAACGTTTTCACATTGCAATACTGAACACCTGCGATTCCAGTGTGGCAGTGATAAGGGTGGTTCATCTGGTTCTGTAGTTTTCCTTTCTTTGGATTCCTGGGAATCGTGGAACTTCCTCATGGTCCCCAAGAGGAAGGGAATGTGATTTCTCCATACTGCTTACCTACTGTACACGTCAGCAGAACCTGGTTAACTTTCAAGTGATTTCAGTACATAGAAAGTGAGGACTTAACTGATACCCGTATTTTCTTCACGTTTCACCTCTTCCTGCAGAAATTGGAAGTGAAGCTTTTCAAAAATTTTTAAATCTCCTGGGTGACACAATCACTCTAAAGGGCTGGACAGGCTACCGCGGCGGTCTGGACACCAAAAGTAAGCTTGCCTCTTGATCTATTCTGTTGTAATTTGTATAACTTTTGCTAGTCAGCCTGATCTGTATTTGAAGTTATACCCAAGATGGGGGGAAGGGACAGACGAGAGACAACGGGAGGGAAGTTGCCCTTCACTTCGTCTGACATGGGCACATTTGGCTTTGGGAGACTAAATCAGCCCTCGTGGCCCCTAGGAGATGACAGGAGTCGTGGTCTGCCCATAAATAGTTACTGTTTAGCACCCTCTGTGTGCCAGCACTGTGCTGGGCTCTGGGGATAAGGCAGTGGGTAGACCAACACGGGTCCCTGCCTTTCTAGGAGCTTGTGGTCCAGTGGACGAGACAGACATTAAACGGGTCATTACCCAGTAGGTTAGCACTAGAACTTAGGGGAACCAAGAAGAAAAAATACAGTGTGCCATCAGGACACTTTGCCTAATCTGGGGGATTAGGGAAAGCTGCTGAGGGAGAGGTGGTCCAGAGCAGGGGCAGTGATGAGTGGAGTAGTCTGAGTGTCTTGAGGGGAGAAGAGAATTCCAAGCAGAGAGACATCTGTGAGTTCCCAGAGGCAGGAAGGAACATGTGTTCTAGAAACTAAGAGAATACCTGGAGGGAGCAGAGGGACAGAGAATGATGTAATATGCACTGGTAAAGGGGAGAGGGGGGACCCTGCAGGGAGTTTGAGGTCACATTAATTATTTTGGACTTTATTCTAAACATGATTGGATGTCATGAAGGGGTTTTAAGCAGGGGAGTGGTGAGATCAGATTTGCACTTTTGAGCAGGAGGTGTGTGGAGAATGTTCTAGAGAGGAGGACGAGGAGGAGCCAGCTGAGTGGCTGTTGCAACAGTCCAAACAAGAGGCAGGGATGGGCTGGAGAGGAGTGGTGGGTTGGAAGGTAGAAGACTGGACTAATTCAAGAGCCATTTCAAAGGCAGAGTTGGCAGGACCGTGGCTGATTGGAGAAAGGACTCACAGACCTGCCTGGGATGGCTGGATGGGTGGCAGCACCAGCACTGAGATTGGGAGCAATGCAGAGGAAGCATTTGGGGGACAAGGATCTGAGGGGGGCAAGGTAGATAAGATCACATGTTTAGATTTGGACTCACTTATGCTGTCTTATATTTGTACATATAGCATTTCTAGCTTTTTCCTGTGCTCCTATTTTAGTTGTTTTATTTGAGCTTCACAGTCAGTCCTGGAAGTAAGTCAGGCAGGTGGCATGAGGCCTAAATGTGATAGGCTTCAAATCCAGGTACACTTACCTCTGGGAGCCTCAGCTCCCCGCCAGCCCACGATGGCCTCACTTCACAGATGCCGAATACAGAAGGGTTTAGCAATTTGTGAGAAGCGTGCTGTGAGCACCTTAACTGACCCATGCGGGATGAGGGACTCGGCCCCAGCTGTCAGCCCCAGCTTCACCTAGACAAACTGTATGTGCACAGGTGAATTCTTAAATGCCTGCACGTTCGTTGAAGCCAGCTCTCAGCCTCCCTGTCCTGGTCCTGCTTACCACACACCGAGCCCTCAATATAGCCAGGCATTCTGTGTAGCACTTTGCAAATATAATCTCATTGAGTCTTCCCAACAGCCCTAGGAGTTAGGTACTATTTTTATCCCCATTTTCAAATTAACAAACTAAGGCTCAGAGAAAAGCAAGATAATTTGTCAAAAGTAACATAGCTAATGAGAACTTGAATCCGAGTCTGCCTAGCTCCAAAGCCCATACTTTTAATCACTATATAATTCTGCCAGAAACATCATTTCCTTTTGTTTTATGGGCATAATGATTCGTATGTCATTTTGTGTTAATCTCATCCTGTACACCCACGGCAAGTGGAAGGCAAGGGATTGTCATACCTTACAGACGTTACAACGTACTCTCCTTTTTCACCCAGACTTCTCATGACCTCCTCCATTGTGAGGCAAGGCACAAATCAGCCCATGAGCGAGCTTAGTGAGGAAGAAGAGGTCCTTCCACGTGGGTAGGACTTGTGTCCAGTGGAGAGTTGTGTAGCTAATCCACCGTCGCTTCCGTGCAGGCAGACAATCCAGAATGACCTTTAGGAATGTACTAACTGTGTACTATAGTCCCCTAGTCTGCAAATAAAAATGATTTGCGTATGGCCTGAGAATCCTGTGTCCACTAACTGCATACTTGTATTTTACAGATGACACCACAGGGATACATTCAGTGTACACTGTGTACCAAGGGCATGAGATCATGTTTCATGTTTCTACCATGTTGCCATATTCCAGAGAGAACAAACAGCAGGTACGTGTGAACACAGGCTCTCTGACAACACACAAACCATCGAACAGTGACCTGAATGTGGAGAGAAAGCCCGGTGGTTATGATTGCGCAGAATCAAAGACTGTGCATCTTAATATATGGGCCAAACTTCAGCTACCAATTTAGGGATGATTGTTACAGTCTGTGTATTTGAACTTTTAACAGAGCCCGGTGGTTATGATTGCGCAGAATCAAAGACTGTGCATCTTAATATATGAGCCAAACTTCAGCTACCAATTTAGGGATGATTGTTACAGTCTGTGTATTTGAACTTTTAACAAGCCTTAGGAAGAACTATTCTCATGCTATCACCTTAAAGCAAAAAAGGATCAGAGGTAACAGTGTGCGTGTGTGTTTGTGTGTGAACATGTATATGTATGTGCGTGTGTGTGAATGTGGTTTACAGACTCTCGAAAGACTGTTCTGTATATACATTGCCTCTTCTCTGTGACTTCTCTCAATCAGACTTGTGCCTTGTCAAAATGAGACTATCTGGGGCATAAAATCAGTGGATCCTGAGTAATGGTGGACAAGTGGTGTTTTCAGAGTAGCACAGGAGGTTAACATTGAATGTCTATCTCAATAAAGCTGTTTTTAAAAACAGGAAAAAAAAAAATTGAATGTCTGCCTGAGCTGTGCCCTGTTGGGGAAAAACTCTACCTGAGACACTCTTCACCCACCCGAGAAGGTGCCATCTTCAGAAGAAAATTTTCCACTCATTGGAATTTAGACATAACAAAGACACATGCTGCTGTTTTTTGAGGGATTGGGAAGGGGAGTCCTTTTAACTTTATATGAGATTCTTATCCCTTTTCTACACACTGAAGTCATCTGTATAAATAAATACCACTAACATGAATGGGCAGTTATTTAGCAAAGGTTTGTGAGAAATATGATCCTAGAGAGAGTATGTAGTGGGGCTTACAAGGCTTTTTTTGAGCACATATATAGTTCTTATTTCAGTGAGAGAGAAAGACAAAGCAGGTAAGTGGGCTGGGGGGTGGGGTTTCAGTCATGGGATATGAAGGTGTTTTGGAATTGTAAGGGGAGGGGCAGGAATTGCTAATTCTGTTTGATGGTTTGGGGCCTGGAATAAGGAGTTGGTGGATTGTCTTGTAGGCAGTGGAGATCCACGGGAGGTCTTAAGCTTGTTCTGGATTTAGAAGAATAACTCTGGTAAAGGACAGGTTGAAGCAGGAAGTGGCTAGGCCCAGGAAGGCTGCTTAAGTGGCTGAGACTTACTATCCGCAGAGCATCTTCCTTTGTGTGGTTCAGGATACCCATATTATTACCCAAACTGTCTCTGGTAGCTGAAGCTCTTAGGATCTTGGGATCTTGTGGAGAAGAGAGACCAAGCCAGTCTTCCCAATCATAGTCAATTGTATTGACCTCTTACACTTCAACAACATCAAAAAACCTTTTACAATCCTCCCCAACTCCAACCTTTTCAGCCCTGTACATTCACCAAAACTGCCCACATCTTATGACAGATGGGGCATTAGCCAGAGAGAGAGGAGGCACTGATGTGCCAGTTCAACCTTTGCCCAACTCAAAAGTCTTTCTCACAAGAGGATCATTAATAACCTTACCTCTTGGAGAGACTGTTAGCATATTAAGGCATGACAGCACTCACCAGGAACACTAAAATATTCCCAGATGGATTCTGATGTCCTCAGGGTAGTGTGTGGGTCCTCTCCTTGCCCAGAATCAGTAGATATGAGAAAAGGGAAAATTACGAAACTTGTTTTTTCATGCAAGATTATAAAACTTGTATCTATTGCCAGGACTATAATGCAGGTGGGAAGAGAGACAAAAGAATGCAGGACGATAGCAAGCCACAGCAGTGCCTAAACTTGAGAGCAGAGAAGGACTGACTGTGAGCCTTTCTCCGTCCCTGTGATGGTCCCTTGGGGGCCTAAGGAAACAGCTGAAAAGTTAGAGGCCAGCCTCGCTCATAGAATCTTGGTGGCTTTTTGAAATCCTCGTATCTAGAAAACTGGTGGAACAGTCTGTGCCACTTCCCAAATATGGTTTTAAAAAGCAAGCCTTCACAAAGGCTTTGTAGGTTCTGGTATTACAAGAGCTTCTTTGATCTCTCTCTCCTCCCACCTCCCCCACATACCAAACCATGACGCGGGCAGCGGGAGGGGTGCTGATGTTTACCTCTCTGGGGCCCCATCGTCCTAACATCCCGGGAGGTCCAGCACCACTAACGTCTTCTAGTCTCCAAGCACTCCAGACCCCAACACAGCATTTACTGCCTGCTGAGAGCACAGGTTCTGCTGGTAGCCAGATTCGGGCAATGAACAAGCTCGGTGATGTGGGAACAGGATGTGCAGGGCCGTGCCCTGGGGCTCAGTTCTGGTCCTCTCCTCTTCCCTTTCTACACTCATTCACTCCCTTGATGATCTCATCCAGTCTCGTGACTTTAAATAGCTTTTATATGCCAGTAACACCCAAATGTACATCTCCAGCCAGGCCTCCCTGTGGGACTCCAGACTCAGTTACACATTCCCCTTCTCGACCCATCCACTGGGCCGGACGCCTCAAACCTCCTGTCGACTTTGTCAGGAAATCCTGCTGGCTCTGCCTTCAAATACATCCAAATCTAAAATCTGACAACTTCTCTGAGGCACTGTCCTCTTGAATTACGGTTCCTTTCTGGCCTTCCTGTTTTTACAAACCTTGTCCCTGACAGCCTGTTTCTCAATCCAGCAGCCAGCATGACTCTCCAAAACACAAGTCAAATCATGTCACTTCTTTTCTCATACTGTCCTGTGGCCCCTACTTCACTCGGGGTGGAGCTGGAATCCTTACCATGGCCTTGCACAGCCCCTGGTACTACTTCTCTGGTCTCACTGCCCACTGCTCTTCTTACGTACTCCAGTCACATTGGCTTCCTTTCCTGTCCTCAGTGTCACCAAATACTGTTGATCTTCCCTCTGCCTAGAACTTCCACCAGGTACCCACTGGGCTACACGCTCACCTGCTTCAGATCCGCTCAGATATAGACTGTGAACCTGACCCCGGGGATTGTTCAGAGCACCTGCCCCAGTGCCCTTACGCTGCTCTCTTTTTCCATGGCACTTACGTCCTTCTAATGTCATGCATATTATTTAGCATACTTGTTTATTATGCTCTCTCTGTGTTTTTGTGGTCCCTGCCAGAGTGTAAGTAAGAGCAGGGATTTTTGTCTGCTCTGTTCCTGGCATATACAAGGGCGCTTCAAAAAGTTCATAGAAAGATTTGTATTATCTTTCAATTCTATTTTTCTGCAAACTTTTTGAAGCACCCTCATAGCAGGAGCTCAATAATTCCTTTTTAAAGATATATAAAAGCTCATTGAGACGTAACTCACACGCCATGCTGTTCACCCTCCTACAGTACCGTGTGGCCGCAGCGGCTGCGCCGTGTCACGCTGCCACCAGCAGCGCACAGGAGTCTAGTCTGCCTCGTCCTCACCAACGCTTGCTTTCTTCTGATTTTTTGGTTTTTTACTAATAGGCATCCTAGTAGGTGTGAAGTGGTATCTCATTTTGATTTGCATTTCCCTAATGATTAGTGAACTTGAGCATCTCTTCATGGGCTTATTATCCGTTTGTGTATCTTTGGAGAAATGTCTATTCAAGTCCTTTGCCCTTTTTAAATGGGTTTTTTGTTGTTGTTGCTATCGAGTTGTAGGAGTTCTTTATATATTTTAGATATTAACTTCTTATCAAATATATAATTTGCAAATACTTCCTCTCATTCTGTGGGCTGCCTTTTAACTGTTGATAGTGTGCTTTGATGTACAGAAGTTTTAAATTTTTATGTAGTTCAATTTATCTGTGTTATCTTTTTTTGCCTGTGGTCTTAGTGTCATACCCAAGAAATCATTACCAAAAATAATTACTTTTTGAATTTAATCGAATTACTAGAACCTTTCTAAAGCTTAGTTCCCTAAATTGGGAAATGGGAACAATATCTTCTATGACTCAGTCAGGGACCCTGCTCTGCGGGAGCTTTCAGTGCAGAATAGGGGACATGAGACATGGACAAAAATCACTATACAAAGCAGAAACTTAGAAGCTCCATAAGAATGGCATCAGAAAAGTGCTGTGGACACTGAGTGACAAGGAAGGTGACATCTAACAGAGATCAGGGAAGGCTTTCTGGAGAAGGTGCTCTTTGTCTGGGCTTAGACAGAAAACCAGGTTTGAGATATTAGCTTATCTATTGCTACATAACAAACCAGTCTAAAACTTACCAGCGGCAAACGACCAATTTATTCTCTCTCATGGCGCTGTGTGTTGATTGGGCTCAGCTGGCAAGTTTTTGCTGGTCTCACTTAGGATCTCTCATCAGTTGCAGTCAACTGGCAGCTGAGCTGGAACTATCTGGAGGCTGGGTGGGGACACTGGAACAGCTGGCCTCTCTCCTCCATGAAGTCTCAGGGCTTCTCCTCTGCCATGGCCTCTCAGTGGTCTCCTTGCACTGTACAGTAGAGTGGCTGGACTTCTAACATGTGGCTCAGGGCTTCTAAAAGCACATGTTCCGAAAGCAAAGCAACAGAAACTGCCGGGCTTTTTAAAGGCTGGGCCCAGCACTGGCCTAGGGTCCCCTTTGCTACATTCTCTTCTTTACTGCACTATTTGGCCAGCTGTATTCCAAAAAAGGGCAAGTAAATGCTACCTTTCAGTGAGAGAGTGACAAAGATTGTGTGACTATCTTTAATCCGCCACAGACCCGGAGCCGAGAATACAATGGATCCGTAGAAACAATGAGTCATTCTGTTTGGTCAATTAGGCAAAGGTCTAGAACAGGGGCCAAATCCAGCCTGCTGCCTGTCTTGGTACATAAAGTGTCATGGGAAAACAGCCACGCCCAGTTGTTTTTCTATGGTCTTTGGCTGTTTTGTGCTACAAGGGCAAGCTGCATAGTGACAAAGAGACCATATGGTCCACGAGCTGAAATATTTCCTGTCTGGCCCTTTACAAAAAAAAACAATTGTTGACCCCAGGTCTAGATCGATTTTGAAGGTCACCTGGAGTGAGATTAGGTAGGGCCATTATTCTCACCGGTATGTGCTTCAGAACTAGCTGCTGCATAAAATACACCTGCTGGAACCCCATCCTCTGGAATTCTGATGCCTGCCTCTCTTTTGGGGCTGTGAATGGCAGGCTGAGGAGAGGGTAAGTTGAGGTACACCTGAGCAGAGCTAGAAACTGGGAGAGAATGGAGGCGAGGGTGCTAGTTAGGAGGTTTTTTAGAAGGGTAGACAAGCGGCGATGCAGGCCTGAACTGAGAGGGGAGCAGAGCAGAGGGACAGGAGAGCCAGGAGACCAGCTGCCCAACCACGGGAGGCAAGAAGTCAAGGATGGCCGAAGTTCAGGCTCTGCGATAGCTGCTGTGGTTTGTCGTGGTGTGTCGTGGTTTTTAACTCTGTGAATGCGCTGTGTTTGAGTGGCTCTCTCAGTGATGTTCTTCATGCTTACCACAGGTGGAAAGGAAGCGCCACATTGGAAATGATATTGTCACCATCGTGTTCCAGGAAGGAGAGGAATCTTCTCCTGCCTTTAAGCCTTCCATGATCCGCTCCCATTTTACACGTATCCTGGGCCTTTGTAAATGCTCCAGTGTAGCGGCCTCATTGGACTTAAAAGGACCTCAAACCAAATGTTAGAATTGACTTGTTTTGTATTGCTACAGTCTTAGATTCACTGATTTGAAATTTTTCCTAAGCATTGTATTTTTCCCTCTTCCTCTCTCTATCCGTGGGAGTAGTAGATGAGTTAATTCTCAAAGAATTCTTGATTTCTGAAATATCTTCCCTTTCCTTGGGTAATCTATGAAATGAGGGAAACATCCTACCATCCACCAGTAATAAATGAACTGGAAGCATTACAGATAGAGAATCCTCTGAGAAATTTGCTTTAGGTATAAAAACATGCAAGTTAAGATAAAAAACCGAAGTAATTTTCGACTCTAAGCACTGGTAATAGTTGCTGCATTACCATCTCTTGAAATTTAAACATTTTTATTTGCTTCCCCAAATCCCTGTTCAGCTCATATTGCCAGCGAAATCCAGTGATGGAGCTGAAGTTCCCTGCAGTGTCTGAGCTCAGCTCAGCCAGTGGGATGTGAGTGTGGCCGGCCCAGCAGACACTCAGCTGTGGCCCTGTGGCTCTGGATCACAGGCCATGACAGTGAAACCCAAAGGTGGTAGCTCTACAGGTTGTACGTAATAAGTAAAAGGCAACAAATAGGCATTTTCAGAATAAATTCTGGGCTAGTTATTCATGTTCCCTGGAGACAGGACCATTGCAACGCATTACTTGGAAATTGGTTGCTCTGTACACTTTGACTAGTTCCTATAACCTAACAATATAGCATGTAAATGTTTAAAATTTGCAAATTGCCAAATTTCTTCCATGAAGGTAGAGAAGAAAACAGATATACACCTACACCTTAATTATGATTTCTTTCTGTTTTCATCCCTACTTACTAAGTAATATCTTGCTCTGTTCACCAGGATTTAGGACTAATATTTCCCCTTCTTGAGGCAGTTCTTCTTGTATAATAGAAAAGCTCTCCAAGTGCAGAGCAGGAGGGGAAATGAGGTAACTTTTTTTAAGTGACTGAGAGTGGTCCTTATTTCTTAGAATCTCCCTTAGTTACAAGTTTTAGACTTGGGGCCTGCACGCATGTGTTTCTAAAAAGGGACAAGCAGATAGTTAATGCAGATTTATTCCAATGAGCCTAGGAATGGACACAGCTAGGGACTGACAGCTTTATGGCTAAGGAAAGCCGGGGCGGGGGGGGGGAGTGAGCGAAGAAAGAGCTGCATGGAGGTACTTGTACTATTTTTGCCTAGATGTGCCCCAACACGAGAAAAGTACCTTCTGCTTAGAAACTGCCACCAGCTACATTGGCTTATTTTGTTTTGTTGTGTCTACCAAAGCCAGAAGGAGAGAGAGGGAAGGTGTAGAGTGGGAACATTTAAATCGCTTTCCTTTCCAAAATGTGTGAGACGAAATGTAAGGCTGATTTCCTATTGGGATCTAGTTTGTGTTTCCAGGCAAGAGAATTGCTCTTTTTGCTTTGTTAGCTGCTTAGTTGTTTAAGAGCTATATTTATGTTGCTTTTCTGGCAGCTTTGGAGATTTAGTCCTTTGCCAACAGATGAGCACACAGACATTGAACCTAGTCATGGTGCTCTTGCATGTGTCTTCCTGGGCTGTCTCTTGTAGAGAAGTCGAGGTTCTGTCCTAACCTAAGAGTGACAGATGCCCTCACCACTCAAGCGCTGGTCAGGAACGATTCTGCACAAGAGATGTTCAAAGTACAAGCTGTCCATTGTGAGCAGAAGTGTCCTTAACCATTGCTACAGATATTTTTGCCTTAGTGAGGTATGATCAGCAAAATGACAATTACAGGTAGGTAATGCCTTTATTTCAATTGCTTATTCTAATTCTTGTGTTTACTTGTTAATTTGGCACTGATTTTATGAGACTCTTGATGTGCGTATTTCTTGATTATGTATTAATATGAGTGCCCTCACCATATCGAGCTTTCTTCAAGGGCACCATCTCTTTGGGAAAAATCTACTCCATATAGTGTTGCTCTGTGCAGTTGACCCAAGGGTCAGGGTTAGTTTGATATTTTATTGTACTTTATGGTGGGAACAAATTTGATATATTTGAACTTGACCAGAGTGTACTTTTTCCTACATTCTTCCCTGTTTACCCTTATGTTCTCAAAAATTAATCTGTTAAAAGGTAACATGATGTTGTTAAAAGAGCATGAACTTTGGGCCGGCCCCGTGGCTCACTCGGGAGAGTGCGGCGCTGGTAGTGCCAAGGCCGCAGGTTCGGATCCTATATAGGGATGGCCGGTGCGTTCACTGGCTGAGCGTGGTGCGGACAACACTGTGCCAAGGGTCGCGATCCCCTTACTGGTCAAAAAAAAAAAAAAAGAGCATGTACTTTGAGCTAAGTAGATTTGGGTTCAAATCCCAGCTCTGTCATTTATTAACTTCGAAGCTTTGAAAAAAATGTTGATCTCCTGGGAACTTCAGGCCTTGTGTATAGAGTGAAGGTAATGATACCCACCCTGGCAGATTGGGTGAGAATCAGAGTTAATGCTGTATCTTAAAATACCAAGCACACGGCCTGGTATGCAGTGGTGCTCAGTGGTGGTCATTGCTGGTATTCCTGGGGTGCCTGGTCCTGTCCAGGGCTTGGTGGGTTAGACTATGAACGATTCAGGAAAACTTGGTCACTGCCCTAAAAGCACATTGACTCAGGTAGAGAGTAGGGTGATGGCCCCAGCTGTGGCAGCTCAGAGAAGACACTCCTGCTGTGGGATGAGTATCCCTAACACATCACACGGGCGACTGGACACATTGAAGGGAAAAAGATTGTTGATCTTTGAAGAAAACAACTAATTCTGGAATGTTCTCTATGTAGGCTGAAAATCTTTTCAGAAGAAAGCGTACCACTCTTTGGCCCACCCTTGCCATCCCCACCGGTGTTTACAGACCACCAGGAATTCAGGGACTTTTTGCTAGTGAAATGTAAGTTTCTGCTATAAAGTGTTTTGGCCATTTGTTCCACGTCAGATTACATTTCTTGAAATTTCCCCGGGATGCTGTATAAGAAAATGTCATCGTTTAAGCTTTCTGTGTTGTGTTCATGCTTTACACGACATGTGTTTGGTTTTCTGGTAGTGTTGTGTAGGTTTCTCCCATGTCTTTGTCTTCACCTACCATCTTACCCTCTCGCCTTGAAGTCTACCCGCACTCACTGCTCACAGTACTGGGGCCTCACATGTACCTCTCTGCCTTGTGTCTGACACAGCCATTTCTGAGTCTCTGCTTATATATGTATCTGTGTCGTTGTCAGAGAATGGGATGTAGATGAAAGAGTGGTTATGGACATATACTTAGGGATGGGGAGAGTTGTTGGGGAGAGTGTGTGTGCGTATGTGCACGTGCGTGCATGTGTGTGTGAGAGAGACAGAATGGGAATATGATGTGTGTACTCACTATACTAGCTGGTGAGCATATATTTTAGCTCCACTGATAATACCCAAATACCTGAGTCTGAGCACCCCGCAAGCCCCCATCCTGTGGACCACAAGAGCTCTGCTGTACCCCTCCCCAGAGTATCCCTTGGTTGTTATATCTGCAAGTCCCATGGTGGGACTGTCTCACTGGTGATCAGAACAAGTTCCCCGGGTTCACCATTGCAGCCTCTTCGTGGATATCCAGCTTACCAGCCCAGGGCCTGGCAGTGCCGCTCAGTCATGCCTTCCACGAAGATGCTACTCTCCAGCCTCCTGCCAGGCATGCTGGGTACTGTGGCTGTTCTGCTAGCTGCCTCCTGTCCCCTCCCTCCAGTCTTTGCCTTAATCTGTCACTGTTGCTATGCAGTTTTATAGCATTTGGAAATGTTCCTCTCCTCTCCTCTGAGTGCATCTTGGTCACCTGGCCCCCAGGGTGGCACTGACTGAATCCAAAGCCTCTCAGAGCCCTTCATGGACAACTGCTCCTCAGCTTCCGGCCCTAAACCTACACAGGGTTGGCCAAAACCAGTCCCTCAGGCCAGGGCAAGGGACAGACACATATCATCCCTCTGTTATCTCCTTATCTCCCCAGTCCCTTCTTCATAGCCCTGAATATGAATCCTCCTGCAGCAACCCACAGTTCCAATGTATACCTACCCATGCAATTGACACTCGAAGGGATGAGTGTCACTCAATTCCAGTCACCAAAAATAACCCAGTCTTAGTCAAGCCACTTGATAACCTCTCTTCCCTCTGTTAAGTGCCTCCAATCCCTTGCAGAGACCTCCATGTGCTTCAAAACCTTTCTCCTGGAGGACGGAGACATGCAGGCCACCTTGGCCAGGCTCCCTCTGCTTTCTGGCAGGGCCACCAGAGTTGTTAGCTCCCACACTCCACCCATGCCAAGGTCTGTGGGCCACGCCTCCCCCGACACAGCAGCAGCCAACACTGTAAATCACGTGCAAAAGAGATGTTTTTGTCCCCTCCTTTCCAGTATCTGTACCCCTTATTTCAAATACTAGAGCACAGCCACAAACTCAGTTGCCTAGAGAGACAGGTGGGGGATGTGAGTGAAGTGGACAAGTGGGGGACAACAGGAGCTCTGGGAGCTGCGACAAGCCAGAGAACATGACTCTGCTCCAGCTGACGGCTCCCTCTTGGGAACATGAGCCCAGTGTTGCCAGATATACCAAGTTTTCAAAACAAGCCAGAAACCTGAAACATACATGAAAATGCCTGAGCGTGAGGACTGTGGGGTCCGTGGGTGTCAGGTGCAGGGGAGCAGGCAGAGAGCAGGAAGCAGCTGAGACAGAGCCAGAGCAGCGGGCGTCCATGGCCGGAGGCTGGGAGGGTCTCGGAAGCCAGGCTCGGGAGGTCAGCCTTCTCTGTACAGCACCTGTAGCAGGGAGGTGACCTCCGGGGGCCTGTGGTCCTTTAGCTGCGGGAAGTCACTCAGCAGCACCGGGACCAGGCTCATAAGTGGAATCCGTCCATTTGCATGGAGCCAGTCAACAGAGTGGCTTTCGTCAGCGCCCTCAGAGGCTTGGGGGAGTGACATGAAGGGCTGAGCTGATCGGCAGCTGAAGATTTGAGAGGCAGCTATGGCAGAAGGACACAGGCTGAAGAAGGTGAAGGTGATAGAGCAAGTGTGTACGAGTGACAGCGGAGGGCCCGGGAGGGGCAGAGGGACTGAGAAATGGCGGCTGCCAAGGGGTCAGAAGGCACATTGAGTTCCAGGGTGGGCCTAGCAGGACGGAGGAGAAAACTCCAACATAACAGGGGATGGCATTTCAAGAAAAATCTTGACCTTTTCCCTTTACTCAGCCAAAACAAGTCATCTAAAATGGATTTTGCTAAGGTACTAAGAAAAAATTCTCAGACAAAAAGTTCCCTGTCACAGAATTAAAGAGCATAAGAGACGAGCATAGTTTAGATTTCTTAAGAGATGTCTGGTGCACACACACAAGCCCAGCCTGCCCCAGCCCACGGATCCTGTCTAGGAACCATCTGTCTGCAGAAGTCCCGTTTTTCAGTCTATGAACACTGTCCTTCCTTTGGCCCCCTGTATGAGAAAAATAATAGTTAATATTTATTCAGTGCACCCAGCATTGTGCTAACTCTTTATATGAATTATCTCATCTAAATTACAACAACCGTATAATGAAATACAGTTATACTCATTTTACGAGGTAGAAAACTGAGGCCCCAAGAAGCTAAATAATTTGGTTAAGACTACACAGCTAGCAGCAGAGCTGGGATCCACATCTATAACTGTTTCGACTTCAAATTCCTAACCTTGACCACACATTTCCTGTTTTGTGTGCTAATGTCAAAACTGGACATTCTACTTTATTGGTTCTTAGTGTCTGTAGTTCACCAAAACCCAAAACCTTATCCAGAAGAAGCTTCCTTTAGGCTAGGAATCCCAGCATTCTGCTGAGACTATTGTTATTTTTTTCTAATAAAGAGCAGCAAATACAAGGGTACTTCAAAAAGTCTGTGGAAAAATAGAGTTAAAAGATAATACGAATCTTTGTATGAACTCTTTGAAGTAGCCTCATATGTATTTAATCCTGTTGAACGGCATCCTAGAGGTTTGGCCCCATGTGTTGAGTGGGTGACTAGATGGATGGGTGGATGGATGGGTGAGTGGGTGGTGGGTGGGTGGTGGGTGGGTAGATGGATGAGTGGGGAGGTAGACACAGGAATGGGTGGGTGGCTGGGAAGGTTGGACAGGTGGGGGTAGGTCTGGTTGGATGCATAGCTGAAGAGGTCTGTAGGTAATATTAGATATACTGTCTGCTCAGCAAGCTTGCAGTCCAACAGGAAAGATAAGATAGACTTAGCTATAGAGAAATGGAGAGAGTTTTTAAGCATTCTTCCATGAAGGAAAGGTAATACCGATGGTAATGGTAATACAGTGTTAGGAAGGTGGTGGCCATCACTATGAGGAGTTTTTTTGAGAGTAACATTCTTCAATAGCTATTAACGTGTGGGCCGGCCCGGTGGCGCACTGGATAGTGCGCTGCTTGGGAAGCGCGGCGGCGCTCCCGCCCGAGGGTTCGGATCCCACATGCAGACCGGTTCCCGCTCACTGGCTGAGCAGGGCGCGGGGGTAACGCTGAGGGTTGCGGTCCCGTTGCCGGTCCCCAGTCCGGTGCGGGGGCAACACTGAGGGTTGCGATCCGTTG
>NW_007729872.1:149806-174311 GCF_000696425.1 Galeopterus variegatus
ACACGGAAAAAAAAAAAAAAAAAAAAAAAAAAAAAAAAAAAAAAATAGCTATTAACGTGTGTAATTCCCTTTTTAACTTGATTCGTTTTAGTAATTAATGGTGAAAAAGCCACTTTGGAAACCCCAACATTTGCCCAGAAACGTCGACGTACTCTAGATATGTTGATTCGATCTTTATACCAAGATTTGATGCCAGATTTGCATAAGGTAACTCTGGGTCCATGCTCCTTTTCCTTGTCATGGGGTCTGCGTTGAGAACACAAGTCTTAGCAATGAGGCTCTGATTAGAAAAGCCTGGGAGTCGCCTTAATCCTTGCTGTCAAGACTGTCCTGTGGCCACCATGTGCTGACATTCTCTCATTGTTACCACAAGAAGGAGGGACATTGAGTGTCCATGTACAGGATCATGATTTCCATAAAGCCAGGGGAGGGGGAGCATGGGTGTCAGTCTGCAACCCCTGGGGCATTTTGGGGGTGGCTGTCCTTGGTGATACTATGCATTACCAGGGCTGTGGAGCTAATGGATAGGCAAAAATTGGGTGCTTTTGTAAGTTTTTGGAGATTTACTGGCTACCCCATATTCAGGCACTGAAACAAGCATTTCTATTTACTGAAAACTCACTCTGTGCTGGCCTTAGGTATATGACCCACTTGCTAGGCCTAAGGTATATAACACTGATGAGACCCAGCACGTTCTATCACCTCGAGGGGCACATGTCCTCTTTGGAGACCTTCAGAGGCAGTGTGAGGTCACCAATATGAGGCACCCATTAATGCAGAGTAAAATTATCAGTGTTTAAAAACATTTCTGGGGCTGGCCAGTTAGCCTAGTCGGTTAGAGCACGGTGCTGGTGACACCAAGGTCCAGGGTTGGATCCCTGTTACCAACCAGCCACTAAAAAATCCCCCAAAACAACTTTTCCCTATTTAATCAGCACAGAACAAGTAGGGGGGATTCCCTAGAATCCATGCAATCATAAACTTCAGTAAAAATAATTGCTAATGATATGTGTAAATGAATGTAACATCAGGTTTCAGGTGCTCGCCCAGGTGAGACATGGAATAAAATAAGCTAGTGCTTACTGGTCCTTTTCCTTCTGCTCGGTGACCACCACCATTTTATAGGCACCCCTTGACTTCTGCCTGGTCAGTATACCCTAACTATTTGCAGAGTTGGGCTGGGCTAACCCCAGGACCCCCAAAGAGCAAACCTTAATTGGTCATCTGTCAATTGAGAGATGATGTTCTCAGGCCTCGACTGGAAGCCTCACTGCCTTACCAGGCTTCCCCAGCCCCCCAGTTGAAGCCAAGCCCCCCATTAAATGCTCTCATATACCCCACATGCTTCCCCTGCACAGCAGTGATCACATGTGCTCATCAAGTCATTAGTCACTTAATCTCTCCCGCTAGACTCTGTGCTCCACAAGGACAGAGACTGTGTCTGTCACACTCCCAAGATCTGGCAGAGCAGTAGGGGCTCAGTCAATACTTAGTGATTAAACGAGTGTATCCCATCCTCTGACTGTGTTGGGAAGAGAACTAACATTTACACAGTATGCACGAAGCTCTGTGCTAAGCACCCCACGTGTATTGCCTCCTTTAATCCTTGTCACACACCTGAGAGTCTGGTATTAGCCACACAGATGCTGAGCCTCAGAAGTTAACTCACTTGCTCGAAGCTACCCACAGGGCCACAGCATTGCACAACTCTAGGGGCCCCATTCTCATAGATTTCAGTATGTTGTGCTCCAGGGGCACCACTCAATGAGGTTGACATCCTGGAGCGGTGCAAGGTGGTGGCCCAGGCCACACTGAGTAATTTAGTAAGTGATGGAGCTATTGCTCTGCCTGATTCCAAAGCCTGTGTTCTCAGCCATGGCACAGTGCTGGCTCTCCAGCTGTTGGCACTCTTATCCCTAGCCTCTAGCATAGACCTGGCACCCAGCAGGTGCTCTGTAAATGCTATTGAGTGAATGAATGCAAAGGTAGAAATAGGACCATTTGGACAAATAGATGTGTGACTTAAGAGAAGCCAAAGGATGAGACTTAACCATCTATGGAATTCATAACTTGTTTTTCTTTTTTAGAACATGCTTAATAGACGATCTTTTAGTGATGTCTTACCAGAATCTCCCAAGTCAGCACGGAAGAAAGAGGAAGCCCGCCAGGCAGAGTTTGTTAGAATAGGGCAGGTGGGTTTTATTCTGAAACCTTTTCTGCAAGACATGTAGTTTTGACTTCCATCCAAACCAGATGGCGCATGTGCAAAGACTTATGTTTGCCTAGTGCTGTAGGAACTCTGTAATTGCTCTTAGGATTGTTGTGGAAAATCACGAGGGAGATTTTTGATAACCATGTAGGTGTAGTTCCCTGCAGGTGTCAGGAGAGAACAGCTCTCTGCAGAACTGGGAGTGCTGCTGCTGGAAGCAAGCGGCCACA
This sequence comes from Galeopterus variegatus, assembly GCF_000696425.1. Lineage (NCBI taxonomy): Eukaryota > Metazoa > Chordata > Mammalia > Dermoptera > Cynocephalidae > Galeopterus > Galeopterus variegatus. The sequence goes on from NW_007729872.1 coordinate 152,246, forward strand.
GGGCCCACCTCTGGCCTCCCTCTTGTCAAGGGAGCATGGATCACTTGCCTGCCTCCTAGGAATTTTCTGAAGAGTGGGGAGCCAATTTGGGAAACACACATTAAACCCCTCCCTGACAGTGGAAGCACAGAGTGGCAGTGTCTGTTGCTCATAGAAAACCTGAACTTCCACCTTATTACTTGGAAGCAGTCATCCCAGTCGTCCCCTCATTTTAGGCTTTGAAGAAAATCACTCTCCCTTTGCCTTGCTCCCACATGACACTAGTATTCTTCAGTTCCAGGAGGTAACACAGCTTCCTGCCCTGATCCTGCATCACAGCAGGGAGAAGGGGGAGCCCTGCCCCTGCAGCTAAGGTTCTGACCGGAAGGCAGAGAGCTAAGCAAGGCAGGTGGAGGAAGACCATGTGATAAGGAAAGCTTAGAGGCAAAGATAACTTTTCCCTAAACAGGTGCATTATTACAGGGCTCTCAAATGTTGGTCCTTGTTTAAAGATACCTGGCCTCTACTTCAAGAGATTGAGGAAAGACCTGGGAATCTGTATTTTTTTCAGTGCTCATGGTTTAGAAATCACGATAGTGATATATTGACCATTTAAAATGACCAAATACATTTGGGGTAATTTGGGGGTGGGACATTGCCATAAGGACTTCACCATATCCAACTAACTTCATATCTTATCTTCAGGGATAAGTTGGTGTAGGAACCTGAAACTTTAGTCTGAAATTACTCTTGTTTTATTAAATTGTTTTTGAATCACAACTGTTTATCCTGTTCTTTTACTGCCTGATAACAAACTTTAAAAGAGATCTCTGTTCTATAAGGCACTAAAACTGAAATCCATTGTGAGAGGGGATGCTCCATCAAGCTTGGCAGCTTCAGGGATCTGCAAAAAAGAGGTAAGTTGCAGAAATTCCTACTCTCTGCCTGTTCATGTGCATAGTAGGAATTTGTAGTGTTTCCAAGCACGTTATAAATACCAAATTTCAGTACGATTTAACAACATTCTTAATAAGAAATTCTTAGGCATACATTAAAAGCACAAGCCTGTGGAACCGTAACTTGCTCACCATTGACCATCAAGGAGTGAGCTTCCATTGCTGGAGTCAGCTGGTAACCTACCAGGGGCCACAGGCCACCTTTGGAGAAACCCTGCTCCCGAGGACCCCATGGGCTTTTGTGCGGTTGGCTCTGCAGAGGCCAGAATCCCCCATGCTGTTCCAAAGACTGTTCTGTTTCCAAACAACTGGCCTTTGTCAACTTCATTTCATGAGCTATATTCACGATCTTAGAGGCAGCCCGGGAAGAGTGCTGTGCTTAGGCAGAGGGCCTGAAGACCATGTTCTCACCCTGTGGAATCTGCACCAAGCCTCTCCATAGCAGAAGAGTCTGGAGCAATGGCGAACACCATCAGTCCTCAGACCAGAGCTTCTGTGGGGCCAGTTCTGAGATTATTACTGACACTTCATGCTCCGATATTCAGTAGCTCCTCAGACCTCACATAGTCACCAGCCCCTTTGAGAAGCCATGAAAACAATGGACACCCCACACATACCAGTTCACTAAAATGTACAAATAACACAGGCACACAGAACTCTGAATACAATTTCTGGGGTCTCACAGACCTCCTTAAGCCCTCCATAGATCCTCTAGGGCCCTTGGATCTTCTGGGTGAGAACCCCTCTCTGCATAAGTGTTCCAAACTTGTGTCCTCTGATCAGAGAACATTTTTTATTAGGAGTTGGTTGCTCTGTTTTGGGGTTACCTAATGCGCTGATGTCTGTGTCTGTCTTCCAATTGATATTTATATTGGCTTTGTTTTTTTGTGTGCTCTTGCTGAGTCACAAACTCAGAATTGCCAGAAATCTTCTTGAGGAAATGCCATTTCAATTAATGACCTGCACTTGTGCGGCCCTTTTTCAGTGTATAAAATGTTTTCACCTTCTTTAGGTGATCTTTTCAAAACAGTACAAGTCCTGTCTTAGCAATTAGAATACTCTTTCTTGAGGCTTGTGGGTTTGCTAAAGGGAGAGCATACTTTTTTTCTAAGATAGCAATAATGCACACAGTATTTACCCTCAGCCCTAGTGACACTCTCAAAGATGGTCCTCAGAGCCTTTCACTTCTGCTTTGAGTATGTGAGTGTGTATTCACAGTGTACTTACGAACACACCACCCATGCACACAGGGGCTCTTTTCCAGCCCCGGGTGGGACATATCAGGCCCTGTGTCTGATTGAAAGTAAAAGTGAACACGTAAGACTCCAACTTGTCCCTGAGAATCTCCAAAGACTTCTTTTGTCGCCAAGCCAGGTGCTTTGGAGGGAAGTTAATGGTTCTGTTGAAAATGTCCACAATTCTTTTTTTTTTTTTTTCCCCCTTTTTGTCTTTTTTACTGACCGGTAACAGGATCGCAACCCTCGGTGTCGCGCCCATACCAGGGACCGGCAATGGGATCGCAACCCTCGGTGTTGCGACCGCACCGCGCTCAGCCAGTGAGCGGGAACCGGTCTCCACATGGGATCCGAACCCTCGGCGGGAGCGCCACCACACTCCCAACCGGTGCACTTGTCCAGTGCGCCACCGGGCCGGCCCAGAAAATGTCCACAATTCTGGTGGGACTAAGACCCCAGTGAACAATGCCTGCCAACTCCATGATCCCACATGCGGCTCTGAGGCTGCCGTGAGGGAGTGCTACCTCTTTATGCTTAAAATGAACATGAAACTAACACTCAAGGAAAAGCGTTCACGTGGCATGAAAATGTCATGCAGGGGAACTGAGTAGTTTCGTTGGCAGCATTTGCTATTTTCCTACAAACAGATGTTATTTTTTCTTCAAGACTTTGTAGCCTTATGTGGGTCAATAGGCATTCTTATGTTAAGACAGTATCAACCTCTCTCATTGTGTATGATTTAATAATTTTGCTGAATCAGCAACACAGGAATCTGACTTTTTTATAGAGTTATGTGGGATTTACTTTTATGCTGAACTAATGTGAATTCTCTAAAAACCAGGCACCAATTGGTCCAATTTCCAGGTGTTAAAAAAATACTTGCTTAGAAAACGTTACCAATGCTTTAATTGCCCCTGAGGAATATAACTGTAATATAGAGACAGGTCATGGTGCCAAAAAACAAGAGAATTCGCACTTTTCCTATTGCATATGTATTTGAAAGGAGACTTTTCTTCTTCAGAGAGGTAACTGGGTCCAGACCTCGTTTAGCCACCAAAGTTTGGCGTGAGTCTTCTCCCATGGGGTACCTGTGTTACTGTTTCAGGTGCGGTACTATACATTTCCATTTGATGGCCACGGAGTATTTTTCTGGTGCACTTATTTTCCGATGCTTGTATTGCCTCGCAGCCTTGGGAGCCCCAGTGTTTCTGCAGTAATTTCCCTCACGAAGCCGTGTGTGCAGATCCCTGGGGCCAGGCCTTGCTGGTTTCCACTGATGCTGGCGTCTTGCTAGTGGATGGTTAGTGAGTAGCTGCTCCTACAAATGTCTCTATTTGTGTAACTCTAGTACTTCTAAGGTGGGGGACCACCAACCAACTCCCTTTAGACCGTAAATGTGTCATCTGCAGTGAGGTCATCAAAGTTTCATTTCCTTACAAAATTAACCCCTTGGGACCAGGGCAGGCAGAGGGAATATATTCTGAAACCAGCATGCTGGAGGGCAAGCCGTAGGTTCATCCCTTCCCCAAATCTCTGATTAGTTGGTGGATATCAAACATCCTGCAAAAAGAATCTCCTTTTTGGCCAGTACTGTTCATGGTTCCGACATTTTACCTTAAATCAACTAAGTCACATTATCTAGAGCCACCATCTCAGGGACATACTCTCTCTCAAAGCCTTTTTCTAAAAATGATTTCTGATTTGGAAAAGTACTTTGTATCTAAAACAAGTAAGAATCTTAAATAACCCCTTTTTGATTGATATAGAAACAAAAAGATTTTGACAGGAAGACAGATTTCAACTCAATATAAAATCAAACTTTCTGGCAGCCAGATAGATGAGACTGCCCAGGGAGGTCGTCAGTTCCCTGTTGCCACAGATTAGCCACCGTCAGATGTGCCCTTGGCGAGGCTGCTGTAGAGAGAGTGCAGCTTCGGACAAGGAGATAGATGCATAGACTGTGTGGTCCCTTCCAGCAGAGGCCCTTTTGGATTATTCCAGACTGCTAAGGAATGACAAAGGAGCTACACATTGGCAACAGGTCATCTCCTGGGGCTTCAGAGGGAGCCGTAGGCACAGAGACAGTGACTTCAAAGGGCATATCCTCAGACAGCACAGAAGCAGCTGCCCAGTCTCTGGGTGACATAGAGACATTTCATGATAATCCTAAGGCCACCACTGTGAGAATGACATAATCGCCTAAAACTGCAGCACCTTCCTTCCCTTCAACACGAACTTTACTCCTTCCTCAGACCCTTAATCAGCACGTTTACTAAGCGCCTGCTCTGTGAGGCCCCGTGCCAGGTGCTCTCTGTGGTATAAGAGAGGTGAGCCACGCTTTATAATGCATTTATTTCTGACCTTATCTGGTTTTTTGGATAGATGTTTGTGTGCCCATATCATAAGTGTATCTATAACTAATTAAATAAAAGGCAGATAATTTAAAATTAATAAACTCAGAATTTAAATTAAATACTTAATTTTAGAAACTACAAAACAATTAGAAACTCTTTGTGATCTTGAAGAAAAGTTAATTCTCTGAGCCTCAAGTTTCTCTAAAGTAGGGGTAATTTTTTAAGATGCAAAAAGATAATTTATAATAATGAAAAATTATGAAATAAGATGGGGATGGTGATCATAACTACAAGGAGGGGATTGTAAGGGCTAAAGTTACCTATGTCACATCCTTAAAGCAGTGTCTGGCACATAGTAGTAACTTACTAAATGGCAGCTATTATCTTTACTATGTCCCTATGAACTTGCTTAAAGTTAACAAAATCCTTAGGTTTTTGCAAAAAGTGCAACCAAAAAATATAAAGAATTTTTTTTTTAAAAGACAGATCTTACAGGTTTAGTCCAATCTCTCAGTTTTCTAGGTGAAGAAACTGAGGCCTAAAGAAATGATGTGACTTGCTGAAGATCACACAGCTGGTTAGTGGCACATCTGGAACTAGAACCCAGATGTGATCCCTAGTCCAGTGCTCTTTCCACTAAACCAAATACATTTTATTAAAAACAAATTGAACTCTACCAATGTTTTTGTCTTTACCGTAACATAGATTTCTAAAAATATAGTCCTGGGCAAATAATTATGAAAAGTTTTGTGATTAAAAGAATGTTAGGGCTGACCCATGGCTCACTGGGAGAGTGTGGTGCTGATAACACCAAGGCCACGGGTTCGGATCCCTATATAGGGATGGCCGGTTGGCTCACTTGGGAGAGTGTGGTGCTGATAACACCAAGGCCACGGGTGCGGATCCCTATATAGGGATGGCCGGTTGGCTCACTTGGGAGAGTGTGGTGCTGACAACACCAAGTCAAGGGTTAAGGTCCCCTTACCTGTCATCTTTTTTTTTTAAAAAAAAAGAACGTTAAGTTCTTCCCATTTGCCTTTTGGGGAAAGAAAAAGCATGCTTCACGGTGACTTTGTAAGACTTGCCTAAAACAGAACAGAAAAAAAAATCTGTATGAGTTGCCTCTATTATAAAATATTATAAAATTTTCATCTTTATGGATCCAAAATTTAATGGAGATGTCAGATATAAGGATTATTGTGATTTGCCAGGAAATCGTTTTCTTCCAAATTTGAAGGATGTCATTTTACACAGGTGGTAAATGTGTACACCCTCCACCAGCTTAGATTTATTACTCATTTTTTTTTATGTCTTGTTTATACAATGATGCTTCCCTGTTTGTTTTTGCTAAAAAGGAGAATAACCCTTAGGCTTTCTTTGTATTCCTTACTGTACTTTCAAGCCATTAATTTTCTTGTTAATTTTTTGTTTACCTCTTTCTTATATACACTTAATCACATTATGAATTGTTTCCACGAGTGAATCTGTTTATTTCATTTCAGGCTCAGTTCCACTCTGTCCCATTAGCCTTTGCTTAATTTCATTAAACTTACCCCTTAAGAGTCTTCTCCTTTCAAGGTCATTATTAAAAACCAAGATCCTGAGTACTCTAAGTTAACAAAACCTACTTTGAAGGGACGCTAAATACTGATTAAATGTACTATCATCATGTGTTCTGGTTTTATAGTAATAAAAAAGCTGGTTCTAAAAGATGATTTCTTCATGAAGAGTTTATAAGAAGGAAAAAATTGTGATCAGTCATTAAACCCACATGTCACTTCCTCATGTCCTTGCCCCCTGTCCTCTTCCTTTCTGTTCTGTATATAAACCTGTTCATCCATCTGAGAAGGATTTGATGGAGAATAAGTGCTAATTTACTCTGTACTCAGCTTGGCAGCTGCACAGTATACCTCCGATTTCAACATAAAATGAAGTGCTCCACCATTTATTAATTCTTTACATCCACCACTCCCATGGTGGCACCATCCGCCCGCAGGTATGCGGTGCTGCTTTTATGCTGCAGCACTGGCGGAGAGCATGGGCTTTGTCCCTGTACAGACTGGGGCTCCCCGTGCTCAAGGTGTGACCTCAGACAAGTTACTAACACCTCTGAGCCTCAGGTTCCTCATTTGTTAAATGGGAATATTACTAGTTTCTACCTAATAAGGTCATTGGGACATTTAAATTAAATAACTGGTGAAACACTAAGCATTAGGGTCTGGCATGTAGTAAGTAGACCTTTAGTTATATCATCTACCATTGCTATTGCTGCCGTTATCCCACAATCTGAAATAATAATAGTTATTTAGCCATATGTGATGATGGATACTGGCATGATTATTGCATGTTTTGAACAATGAAGTCTGCCCCAGCAGAACTATAAAGACACAGAGAATCACTTCCCTCTTGTGAAGGCCTAGGATAGAGGAGGAAGGAGACTGGTTGATGAGCTATCATAAAATTTACATTTGCCCCAGTAATTAAGGGGAACTAGAGACAAGCCCTACGTCTAATCTGAGCTTAGTGGCCTCTGTGTGGTGACAAATCCAGAGCCCTCACAGGCCTGCAGGAGCAGAAGATCCCCGCCCTGTGGGGGTGGTTATTGGTCCTGGTGATGAAAGTTTGGCTCCCTCCTGGGAACCATCCAGGGAGGGGTGGACACCCGATCACACTTAGCTTTCTGGAGGAGGCAAAATCCTCAGGGCCTCTTGCTCCTAAATTATGATTAAACAAACCCAACCCCACAGCAGAGCACCTGAAGACTGAATGCAGATAAGGACTGCGTTAACCACTTCTCCTACCACAAATGTCTGCACCATCCCTGGACATCTCTGCCTTGCCCTGATTCTACATCAAGCTCTGAACAAATCCTTTTGCTTTTGAAACAGCCCCCTGTGTCCTGGGGTCCCCCAGAAGCAAAGTAATTGTTAGCAATTTAAAATCCCAATAAGTAACCTTAAAACAAATCTTGTGTGTGCCTGCAGTGCCTTCAGTCATCCATTTCCTGAAGTCTTCCTGAGTATTTCCACTTAAATTAGTTTTTTCCTGCTATTTGGGCAATTTGATATTTCTCTCTTTGCTTATTTTATTTTTGTCTAAAAAGGAGAGCTCATATTTCTATATGGAGATATATGAAAACTTCTAGGTAAACTACTATTGATCCAGACACAGAGCATGTTAGATTAGAGTGTTTAAATACAAAAGGAAATTTTACTTTTGCTTTCTTGAGAAATGTACAAAATGACCTAAGTTATGACACCATTTCAAATATTACATTAAAATAAGGAAATACTTATTAAGAGAAATAGCTGCTTTTATTCTTTTTTTTTTTTTTTTTTGACTTGGTATTTAGTCCTTTGGTTCAACCTTAGTAAAAATTGGGACTGAGAGATGTTGCTTTTTCTTTGATGAACATCGAGGAGAAGAATATAGTTCATGTGCCTCTGGGCTATGAATGCCTGTGAGAGTTCTGAACGCCTTTGGGAAGGAAATATCAGTACTTCTCCCTGAGCTGAGAGAATAGTGCTTGAACTTATTGTATAGACCTTATGAAAGCTCTAAAAGCCGGCCCCTTCATCACCTAGAGAGAACTGGGGTCCAGAACTACCCACAGACATGTGTCACAGGTTCTAGAAAGTGTGGGCCGGGAGGCAGTGATGGGTAACCAGGTTTCCTCTTCCAGGTGACCTTCCATCAGTGCCCGTGTTTGACAGAACGCTGCCCGTGAAGCAGATGCACGTGCTGGAGACTCTGGACCTTCTGGTCCTCAGAGCAGACAAAGGTGGTACCCCTTCTGGGTGGCATGCTCTGAAAGGAAGGAAAGCGGGTTGCCTTCTGCAGGTGACACCATGGGTCACCAGGGCCTGACTGCATTGGCTGTGCCAGCTGTTTCTTTAACTGGTGCTCAATGCTTGGGGTCTCTTAGTGGCCCCTGTGTTGGGGGGTGGGCAGTGGGGAAAGGGGATGTGCATCCGTAATTGCATTGGTAAGTAAAGTGGTGCAGAGTTTCTCCACTGGACGCCTCCAGTCCAAGTCTTCCTACACACTCTGCCTTTGATTTCCCCAGGTCATTTGACTTTTCCACTGAGTCCCCTCCTTTGCCTTCTTACGTCACCAGGAAAAGATGCTCGCCTCTTTGTCTTCAGGCTAAGCGCCGTGCAGAAGGGCCTCGAGGGGAAACAGGCTGCGAAGGCCAGAGCTGACTGCAGAGAGAACAAGCTGGAGAAAACAAAAGGTGACACCAGTCTTTGCATTTTGGCTGACTCTGTTTAATTAATTTTTTTCTCAGACGGCCCAGATTTTACTGAAAATAAAAATGAATAGGAATTTGATCTTATTGGTTTGTTTTTTACTTGGAAACATCACAAAGATAGCATCACCATTTCGTTAAGGAGCTTAAAAGATAGACAGTTTGAGGACTAGAGAAAATTCTGGGCCTCACATAACAAGTTTTGGAGGTGAATCAAGCTCCATTAGCAAATCTATGAGTAAAGAAATGTTTACACTTTAGCTCCTGGAGCTCTGATCACTCTGCACTTTAATTTGTGTAGCGTAGTAGGCATGAAGCTAAGTCCACAAACTGTAGAATATAGGGAAGATGACTTCTTAATTTTCCTGTAACAACCTAATTTTCACGTCAAGTCTGCATTTTGCCTGGAGTCAGAGACATTCTTACTTAGTCCATTCACTGAGTAATGCGTGATTTTCAGGGTTCTTAGGTATTGCCTATCCTCAAGGACTGGGGCTTCTAACCTCTTGTCCCGTGCCAAGCATCATTTATTTCTCTTCTCAGGCTGCCACTTGTACGCTGTTAACACTCACCACAGCAGAGAGCTGAGGGTTGTGGTTGCGATCCGGAACAAACTGCTTCTGATCACAAGGAAACACAAGCCAAGTGGGATAACCAGCATCCCACTGTTCTCCCCCCTGTCGGAGTCTCCCGTTGAAGAATTCCAGTACATCAGGGTAGGTTTTCTCTTCAAATCACTCATTCCTGGCCAAGGTGTCCTGAGGCAGACGCTGTCCCACCCAGAGTTTGTCATTGGCTGGGGTTGTCACCCTGTTCAGTAGCCAACTAGGGAAACCCTTGCTCCTGTGCCCTACTTTCCACCAAAGACTAAGGCAAAAGCTCATTCATTCCCGTGAACACCTACAGGTGCTGTCCTAGGCACCAAGGACACAGCAATGAACAAAACAATGTCTCTCTTCTCATGGAGATTGCTTTCTAGTTGAAGGATAACAGAAATAAGCAAATAAATCTATGATGGCTGGCAGATGTAAGTAGTGAGAATAAAAATAAAGTAGGGGAAGGGAACAGAGGATAATGGGGCAAGGAAGTGGGGGATCTCTTCTAGAAAGGATGTCCCGGGAAGCCGTCTCTGAAAGGGTTACCTTTGAGTAGAGACCCAATGGAGTACGGGAGTAACGAAGCTATCTGCAGAAAGGGTATTCCAGGCAGAAGGAGCAGCCAGCCAAGGGCTGGCCCTGAGGCCCTGTTCAAGGCACAGCCAGGAGGTTTGGGGGGGCTGGAGCAGAGGGACAAGGCAGCAGGTCAGAGAGAACTGGGACCAGCTTCTCCTGCGCCCTCCATGCTTTTGCAAGGACTTTGGCTTTGACTCTGAGTGAGGTGGGAAGCCTTTGGAAGGTTTGAAGCAGAGAAGTGGTGTGGTTTAAAAAGATCATTCTGGGCCGGCCTGGTGGCGCACTGGAGAGTGCGCCACTTGGGAGCGCGGCAGCACTCCCGCTGAGGGTTCGGATCCCATGTGGTGACCGGTTCCCACTCACTGGCTGAGCGTGGTGCGGGCGCAACACCGAGGGTTGCGATCCCATTACCGGTCAGTAAAAAAAGACAAAAAGGAAAAAAAAATTAAAAAAATAAAAAAATAAAAAGATCATTCTGGCTACTGGGTACAAGGGAACATAGGGGTCAAGAATGGAAATAAGGAGGCTGCGCAGAGGCCAGTATGGGACCCGAGTGGTTTGGGGAGTGGAGCGGGGAGAGGCGTGGGCGAGCTGCCCTGCTCGCCTTGGTTGGCAGAGTTTGCTGATAGATTGAGGCACAACCTTGTGAGAGGAGCCTCTGCAGGCTCCAGTTCCTCCCCTGACCTTGCCACCTCTTGTCTTTAAAAACCATGGTACATTAAGGTGTGAAATATGTCAAACATTGGCCTCTAAGGTGTAGTATCTCTATAGGTGAGCTGAGAAATTATTTTTGCCTAAAGTTAAACCATCTTGAATTATGCTTATCAATTTCTGGTAATATTCAATTTAGGAGGGACAGACAGCATAACAGTTAAGTTAAAACAAGTTAAAATTTTGCTCTAATTAGGTGTTAGCCTTTTAAGACAGTAATTAGCAATTTTAGTGAATATTTATGTACAGCATGTACATTTATGTAGCATGAGCTCTGAGACCAGCTTTCCTGAATTCAGATCTTGGCTCTACCATCTATAAACTTTGTAAGTGTAAGCAAGCCACTTGGCCTTTGAGCCTTAGTTTCCTCATCTGTAAGAGAGAATCGTAGTCATACCTGCTTCGTGAGGTGGTTATGAGAATTCAGTGAGAACAGCACCTGGCATGTGGTAGGTGCGTAACAAGGTTAGTCAGCAATTATTATTACTGTTACTAAATCACAGGACAGGATCAGACGATGTAAGGGCCAAAGCCGACCATACTGTTGATCTGTTTGGAAAAATTGTTTCCTGGCCTCTACCCTTTCCAGAGACAGAGGTCTGAGTCTTGAGGACATGTTACAGGAGGGAGAAGTCCGATGTGACCCCTGGCTCCCCCTGCCCTGTCCCCGCCTTCCCTGCAGCACAGGGATCTGCAGGAGCCTGGGGAGGCTGGCCTCTTCTGGAAGGATGGGGCAAGCAATGGGGATCGATATAAAGATGGCTGCTGTGTCCTAACCCCTGCCTCCTACATCATCATCAACCACACAGGAGATCTGTCTGTCTGACTCCCCCACGGTGATGACATTGGTGGATGGGCCAACCGAAGAGAGTGACAATCTTATCTGTGTGGCTTATCGACACCAATTCGACGTGGTGAACGAGAGCACGGGAGAGGCCTTCAGGCTGCACCACGTGGAGGCCAACAGGGTGAGTTGACGGTTCTAGGGACAAGTGGGAATCGGAGAAGAGTAGCTGTTGTGTCTTCTGACTTTGGGATGTCATGATTTGGGTTTCTTTAAAATTATGTACCATTTATCATATCGATATTATGTGATACACTATTAGGCTGAATCACATGAAGGTCAAAATGGTTCCATCTAATATACTGTAACTGTCCCACTGCCCCGCTCAGCTTTTCCAGGTCTTGCCTTGCCACTCCATCCTTCTGAATAAAAGAGACATGAAGAGTCAAAAAGCTGAATATAAATAACTAAATGAGAACATGGACTAGGGAATGCATCCTGGGAGGGCCTTTGGAGAATAAGCTTGCTCTCTGGGGCCCTGCAGACTCACAGCTTAGGGACTAGATGGCTGGGGCAGGTACAGTACCCCTCGCTAGCCCCTTAGAGGCCCACTAGGAAAGGAAGAAGGGGTGGGACCCCATTAGGAGAGATGAGAGAGCAGATCAGCACTGAGGGTCTACACCCCTGGTCTGAGCTGCACAGAGAACAAAGATTTCCTGGTTCTGGACAAAATCTAGGGCCACCCAAAACTACACTGAAGCTCTAAAGATGTCTGTGTGGAACCTGAACATTAACACTGGACAGTGGTGAAAATTGACTACTCTGAGGCCTAGTGACATGTCTGTCACTGGAGGTGGCTTCAGCACTGAAGTTAGGTCACAGAACTCTCCAGCATATTCATTGCTGCAAAGCAAGGCAAGACTTGATACACTGACCCACTGGAAGTTAGCATGGTGCAGGGCCAGCATTCCGGTGCAGGGCACTGCAGAACGGGGCATAGCCCCAGAGAGAATATAGTTCCTGACAAGGGCTTCCAAACCCACAGGCTTCCCCCAGTCCTGTTCAGCAAAAGCAAAGAGTCTGCGAAATTCTTTCCAATTACGCTTTGCAACTTGTGGTAGTGCACGTTCTATGTAAACATTCATTACAATTGCTCATTACTGTTTTAAGAAGACTTAATACCTAATTAGAGCAAGATTGTAAGAAACAGAAAAATCAAAAATAGAAAAATCTAGTTAGGAGCCCTTCTTGTCTTCAGCTGGTATCTATCAGTCACAAGAGTAGTCTGCCATTGGTGGCACCCAAACTTGTCTGCAATTAGAGTCATCTGAGGAACTTAAAAAGCTACCAATTTGTCCCTCTGCCAGAGATTTCATCTTGGATGTGGTGGGGGCTTGGGAGGGTTTACATGAGCCCTAGGTGATTCTGATGTTCAGCTAAGTTTGGGAACCACTGATGTACTTCTCATCCCTGGCGACAATCATCTGGAGAGTTTTAAAAAGATTAGTGTTCTGACCCCACCCCAGATCAATTAAATCAATTTGGGAGTGGGTGGTACTTGGGAACCAATAGTGTTTACGTCTCCCCAGATCATGCTAATGTAGACCTACCTTAGCTTAGAACAAGTCTAGAGCTCTTCCTGATTTGAAGCTGGGAGGTGTGCCCCTCCACTCCCGCCCTCCCACCTGCTGCAGGCTAGCTACCTGGGTCCACCCTGGACCTGCAGTCTCTCCTGGTCTGCTGACTTCTGAGGAGAAAGGACCCGATTTGTCCTTTAAAAGTTAGTGCTCCCTTCTTGCCTTTCAAAACTCTGTGTAAACAATCCTGGCCTAACAGGTCTTTTTCAATCAGTTCTTTCCCTGGCATCTAATTTGCCAAGACTCAACCTGCTTTTTCTACTAGAAAAGTCCTCACCTTGTTTCAGAGAAACTTTCTTTCTTTTTTTTTTTTTAAATGAAGGGAAATTAGTTTCCTAGATATATTAGCAGAAATCTGACACTTGGGGTGAACAAGCACTTCTTTAGTGTTCTAGAACACAAAACAGGTTAATCTGTGTCCTTTTTTCCATTGAAGCATGTGCAGACTTTCTGGCATGTTCTGGTTTAAAACAAACCATGCCTAAGTGGCTGAGAATTGTGCAGTTCAGTTATCCATGTAGGTAGCTGTAGAGAAAAATCATTTTTTTAAATATCTTTCATATGATAGTTATTAGTATTTACTTTGATATCCTGATAATTCACAAGAATGTTTGTGGATTTTTTTTCTTAAGATTCATAAAGGTCCAGGAAAAATTGGGTTGAAAACAGTGTTTTGTTTTTCTGATAGTCATGAGGAACAATTCTAAAGTTTTCTGTCTTTTCTTCAATATGCTTTTTTAGAAACAAAGATAAAAAGCTTTTCTGTAAGAGAGAAAAAAAATTTTAAAGGAGAAGACAAAGCCTCCCTGGATCCCGGCTCTGAGAGCACCGGCGCGGGCAGCCCTGCTGTGGGGCGCTGAGCGGGCATGCTCGCTTAGTCAGACACAGTTATGCATCTTTGCAAAGCATTTACTGTCCAAGCGGGGAGATAAGCCCTCAAGACATAGGAGAAGTATCAGCAGTGTGTTTCCTAACAGCTAGTCAGAAGCAGGCCCTGCGGGAACACGACTTGCTTTTCACCGAGGTGTTCCTGCAGCTCAGCACCTGGGGCAGAGAGTGCGGCTGCTCCAGCCTGAGGCTGGGGGTTTCAGTTTCATTTAGTTACACTCGCCACCTGCCTGCCTGCCCTGTGCTCAGTGTCAGTGTTGATTAGGCTGGCCCAGCTTTCTGCCTCTGTTCCACCTTCTCAGCCAGGACCACTTGATTTCCATTTCAATCTTAACCCCCACCTCAGGTTCTAGGACACTCCTAGCTCAAGAGAGGAAATGTTTAAGAAGCACTTAAGGAGCATACTGAAGGTCAGCATCAAGTTCATTATACCAGCAGCCGTACTGTGACCTACTGCCACAGCTCCAGCAGCCAGCAATGGCCTCATTCCCTAAACCAAGGTCTCCTCTGGAAGGAACTGCAGACCTGGTAATAGGACCTGGGTCTCTGGCTTGATCACTGGGCCCAGGTCCCCATCTTGACTGCCCAGAAACCAGTGTTTCTCAGCTAGGCGATCACCTGAAAAGACTGAACACCGAGCCAGCAGTGGCTGCCTCTCTCTGAGCTGGGGCTGGGGAAGGTGGGGCACAGACTTCACTTGTTACGAGTCTGTGTTTAGAATTTCACAACCACCCTATGTTACTTTTATCATTTTTAAATGCCAAGAAAGTGAACTGCAGCCAGCCTTCTTTTTTTTTTTTTTTCTTTAAAAGGTGACCGGTAAGGGGATCTTAACCCTTGACTTGGTGTTGTCAGCACCACACTCAGCCAGTGATGGCAAACCGGCCATCCCTATATAGGATCCGAACCCACGGCCTTGGTGTTATCAGCACCGCACTCTCCCGAGTGAGCCACGGGCCAGCCCTTGCAGCCAGCCTTCTGCATCCACAGGTTCCACATCCGTGGATTCAACCAACCACAGATAAAAAATATTTGAAAAAAATAAAATAAAAACAACAATACAACATAAAGAATAATACAAATAAAAAACATAGTATAACAGCTGTTTACATAGCATTTACATTGTATTAGGTATTATAAGTAATCTAGAGATGATTTAAAGTATATGGGAAGATGGGCATAGGTTTCATGCGAATACTACACCGTTTTATATCAGGGACTTGAGCTTCCACAGATTTTGGTACTCACAGAGGGTCATGGAACCAGTCCCCCACAGGTACTGAGGAACATCTGTGCTTATTTTTAATCAAATAAAAAAATTAAAATTTGACACCTACATTCTACCCCAGACCTATATCGGCATCTCTAGGAGCAAGAATGCGGACTGTGTACGAGTATTTTTTTAAAGCTCCTCGTGGATTCTGCTGTCCCCACCTGGTTAAGAAGCAGTGCTTCAGAGGCTGACTCCTGCCAGGCCCCTCTCCCAGGGAGGAGATGGACATCTATATCAAAGCATGAACTAGGTCTCATTGTGATAAGTGCTAATAATGGTCCAAAGAAAGTGCCGTGGAGTGCCTAAGGAGGAAGTGGCTAAGTCCAAGCCAGGTCTTTTGTCCTGAATCCCTGCCCTGGGGCTGGAGCCCACCATGGCCTGCCCTGTAGCCTGAATCTCTAAGTCCTGCCGCTGTCATTTGCCTGTCCACACAGTCCTGGAGCCCGTTGGTAGACCCACTTGATGCCAGGCACCCCCTGGTGTCTGCTGTCACTGCACACAGACCTTTGTCTACAGGCTGCCTGTACTTCCTTCACTCCTGACACCACTACCTGCCTCTCCCACCCCACACCAAACACATACACAGGCCTTATCTCAAAACTAAAAGGCTATCTTCCACCTTTCCCATTGCAGTTAACCTTGCCATCATTATAACAACACAGCCACCACTGAATGACCACTTCTACGTGCCAGGCCCCATGTCAGAGCATGTCATACACATTGTGTCTCAGAATCTTCCCAATCATCTGTCAGGGAAGTGCTGTTCGTGTCCCCATTTTTACAGAAAAGGAAACTGAGGCTCAGAAAGGAGGAGTCACTTATGTACCCCAAACCACACAACTAGCAAGTGGCAGAGGCAGGACTTGAGCCCAGGCTGTCTGACTGCAAAGACCATGCACTTAAAGCCAGCATGCTGCAGCTCCATCCACAGCCACGTCCCAAAGCATGGTGGGCACAGCTGGTCTGGGCCACAAAGCTGGAAGCACTTGGTCCTGCCCTGGAGAAGTCTGGCAGAGCAGACACATGCATTCACACCACAACACGAACCCTCTAGCTGAGACATGTAATAAAACTGACAGGTGCCGGGACACCTGAGGAGGAAGCGATTCCAAGTCAAAGTGGTGGGGCAAAAACGTTCATTTCAGGGGTGAGAGGGGACTCAGGAACCTTTCCCTCATGTAATATAGCCTTTTGGTGCTGGCTCCATATCTGCTGACGATATCAGCTAACTTTTATTGCATATTTACCAAGTACCAGGCCCTGTGCTCGGTACTTATATAAGTTACCTCCTGGAATCCTCATCCCCCACCCCCGCCCCCGGTCAGGGTAGATACTCATATCTCCTGCTTCACAAATTAGGAAACTGAGGTTGTAAGAGGTGAAACAGCTGTTCTAAGTGCACAGACCTCTGAAGGGACAGGGCTGGGGTTTCGTTCAGTACGTCATTCATCCAGTGAATATTTATTCTGCTCCTGCAACCTGCCCGACCCGGGCCTGGGTGCTGAGGAGACAGGGGAGGACAGCACAGAATCTCTGCTTCATGAGTCTCAGAGTCTCCTGGGGAGCAGAGCGACAGTAGACAGACGGGTACGTGGACATCAGATAGCGACACATGCTGTGCAGAGAACCTGAATAGATGGGGATGATATAGAGCAGTGTGGGGATTGTTTGAGATTTGACCCCCAGGTCTTTCTGATCACTGCTGGGGCTCTTGACCCCTGGTCCTTGCTGTCTCTCACTCCCTCTAAAGCCCCCCAACTCTTGGTGATGGCACTTGCCCTATTATACCTTGTTTTATGTACTGGATGCTTTTCTGATCTTTTTCTTGAGAGGTGGGACCTTACCTTATTCATTTCTGTATCCCTATTGATACCTAGGACAGTGCCAGGTAATGGCAGATAGGAGGGGACAGGGATGCCATTGGAAGGGCTGTGGAGCCCAGGCAGTGGCTCTGGCTCATTTGGGTGACAGCAGTGAAAGGGGTTGGCTGGGTGGAGGGTCCGGGGGAAGAACACAGTGTGGGACTGGGGAGGGCAGGAGAGATGCCAGCCAGCTGGAGGCCACATAGAGGCTCCTGCCTGGGGAGGCAAGTGGCCTCACCAGGATGGCAGTGATGGCACCAAAAAAACCCCGAGACCCTGTGAGGAGGCTGCTGCTGGGCTTGGAGGGGAGTGGGGAGCCCCTGAGACTTTGGGGATAGTTCTGCTAACAAAAAAGAAGAGGTTTAGAAGGGAAAATGGTTGTGTGAGAGGTGAAGGTAATAGCCTCCGCAGAGT
This sequence comes from Galeopterus variegatus, assembly GCF_000696425.1. NCBI lineage: Eukaryota > Metazoa > Chordata > Mammalia > Dermoptera > Cynocephalidae > Galeopterus > Galeopterus variegatus. The sequence goes on from NW_007729872.1 coordinate 169,760, forward strand.
GCTTATCATGTGTCAGGCGTTGTGCTACCCCTCCCGCCACCTCCTGCCCTTCAGTGACTTCAATATGGAATCAGTTGCGTTTGAGAGAACAAAGCACTCAGAATGTGGACGGGAGCTCCAAGGAGAATGTGTGCCTGAGGTGGTAGACTTAGGGGTTTTGAGTGCAGAGTCAAACTTGAAGCTATAAAAGTGGGTATTTTTCTAATGAGACAAGAGCCAATCAATGGAAGAACAATCTGAAGAGGGAGAGAGGGCAGGAGGGCGGAGATGCCCACGGCAGAGGCTGCAGAGGACAGACAGAGATGAGCATTGGCCAAAGGCTTCAGCTGGGGAGAAGGAAATCTCTGAGCTCAGAGGGCAGTTTCCCGGTGGTACTGGAGGCCAGACCCTAAGATGCAAGAACACCAGTGGGGAAGTAAAAGGAGCAGGAGGCTTTTAGGGGTCAGAGTTTTAAAAACCAAGAAGGACCAAGGATGTTGGGTTGAGTGCCCTCTTCTCAGATGCAGAAACTGAGGCCCAGAGAGACGAGTTTGCCAGGAACACAGAAGTAGGTCTTCTGACACCCTTTCCATGGCATCACGCCACCTTCCTCGAAGTGAAGGGCATAGAGAGAGAACAGCAGTGAAGACAGCTGTGGTGACTGGCGGGTTCAGAAGCCTCCTCTGTTTGGGGCAGGAGGAAGCCTCGCTGAAGGTACAGGAGTGGTGAGGTAGGAAAGGACCAGAGCTCGGGTTCAGAGCGTGGCTGTGGCACTTACCAGCTGAGGGACTTGAGTGACTTCCCCTCACCTCTCTGAGCCTCACGTTCCTCATCTATAACATGGGAGTAATACCAGGGCTGAATATGAAAGAGAAATGAACGACCCATACAAAAATGCTTTGTGAACAGGAGCACACACAGTGACCCTGAGGCGTGTTGATAGAGCAGAGGCGCTGGCTACAGAGCTTCTTGAAGGATAGGAAAAGGCACCACATGTGGCACGATGGGTGCTGTGAGGCAGATGTGAGCCTGCAGCACCCGAGCTCCCGGAGGGCCACAGGCCACTGCGGACGCTTGCGCCTTGAGCGAGTCTCCAGCGTGTCAGTGTCCAGCCTGCCACTAGCGCTGCCCGTTATCATTGCAGGTTAATTTTGTTGCAGCTATTGATGTGTACGAAGATGGAGAAGCTGGTCTGCTGTTGTGTTACAACTGTAAGTCGAGGATGTATTTTTATCCTTATTTGCTAAAATGGACTGTTGTTTTTCTGGGCAATTTAAAGGAACTTATCCTTGGATCTACCTGATATATCGTTCCTGGGTTCTTAGTTGCACTCCAGGGAGCATCTAAAAAAGATGCATCCCTCCCTGGGTCTCCCACTATGCCCCAGTCCTCTTGGTGCAATGGGACCAGAGCCATCACCTGTGGCTCTGACTCCACAATATGGTGGTGATGATAGCAGCTCCCAGTTAGGGGCCCTTACTGGGTGCCATGTGCCGTGCTGTGTGCGTGATGGTCATTGTCTCATTTAATTCTCAGGGCCCAAATGGCCCACAGCAGACTCTGTTCTTAGCCTTGGTTTAGAGATAAGTCAGTGGAGGCCTGGAGAGGGGAAGCACCTTTCTCGACGTCACGCAGCCACTAAGTAGCAGGACCAGGGTCAGTGAAAGCAGCCTCAACCTGGCCTATCCAGCTGCAGCTGTGTTGGTTTGGGGTCAGTAGCAGGGTGGGTTTTGGGTACCAAAATGTACCAAATGTACCAAATAGGGTCTTTAAGGATTTTCAACATTTCAACAGCTAATGTTATACTTCAATAAAAAGGATTTTTTAAGGCTAAACAAGTAAGATATTTTCCTGGGTAAGGCTACCAAGTCTAACTAAAACATGAGACATTTTTCAGCCTAGAATTTTATCAACTTAGAGTGTTGGTGCTGGTTATGTCATGTGGGTCAGATATTTTGATTAATTAGTCTTTGGTTAATAAATAGGAGGAAGCTAATTATCAGCAGAAAAATTTGGTCAACATCATTTTCAAAACTCAGGACTGGAAAATAAGTTAAGAGAAGGCAGTTACAAGGCAGGAAGCTCTTCAACAATAAATCACTCTTTTGCAATATTTTAGCCACAGATCTGCCTAAACCCTCCTCAAAACAATGGGTCTTTAATAGCCCATTTGATGAGAAGGGCCCACATGCAAGGCGGCAGGAACAGGCCACCATGCGCAGCCTCTGGTGGCCAGTCTGCTGCTGCTGCTGCTGCTCCCTGTCCCCAGGTTTATGGGAACTAGGTGAGTAGGAGGCCACATGTTGGAAGTCACTTCTGTAAGATGTTAATCTCTTTAAAAGTGTGCTCTTTTTACTTTGGGTCAGGAATCTGGCTTTTCTGTTCCGTCTTGCCTTCTCCCAGCAGGTTGGCAGGTACCTGGTGAAGAACCCCAGGAGAATCAGTTGTCTCTCCCATGGTCACCCAGGTCACTGCCGTGACTCCGGCCCAGACATGCTGTGCACACGCGTGTGCTTGTTTTGTTCCACGTTCCCGTCTTGGTCACGGACGCTTCTGCGATAAAGGCCTTTTTCAACAAGATGCTGCAGACAGATTTTGCCCCCTCCACAATTTGAGACTGATTTTTATCATTTAAGTCACTTCCTTTTATTGAAAGACAAAATTTAAAGTAACTTTTACACAGCTAGCTGCCAAAAAAAATGCTTTCATAAATTCAGAGTTTTATCTGGGAGAAGTTACCACAGATATGTTAAGGATGAAAATACGAGGGCTCTTCAGAAGTCCGTGGAAAGACTCGTATTATCTTCCAATTCCATTTTTCCATGAACTTTGTGAAGTACCGTAGTATGTTATAATAGAGATTGTATTTTATAATAGAGATTTTATAATAATCCAGTTATATGTTATTTGAGAAAAATGTAGTCACAGATAAGCATTAGGAGGGGAAAGTATAATTTGAGATGTTGATGATGTTCTTATTTTCTCATAATTAATCTCCATTGTGAATACCAGGGTCAGTCTTTAACTGCTTAAAAAAGTAAAGAAAACTTGGCTGTGACCTTAGCACCCACTAATCATTCACCTTTACTGCAAATAATCAATTTCAGTGGTAAGGGTGAACTCATGTGCTTGCTGATGATGTTTTAAAGATAATCACACAAGGAAAACTAGAAAAGCTCACGTAAGTACCTCTCCCTCTCCATGTGACCATGTTTAACCTCACTAGGTCTAAACTTGCAGGGGAGTGATGTTAGAATACAGAACCTGCCCCTCACAACTGTTGTGAGGATTAAATAGGATTACACAACCTGTAAAGCCTAACACATTGCCTGGACAGTAAGATTTTTTTTTTTTCCCTCCTTTTATTCCATAATCATCACAATATTAATTTAGAACCCAGTTTTTTTAACCTCCATAGACTTTTCTACATCTAGAAAGGGACTTTTGTTCAGAGAAGTGTATTTTAAAATCAGAAACAGTATTTGTCACCTCATTCTCCACCAGCTGGATGGGGAAAATCAATGGAGAAAGGTCATAATCTCTGGGCTTCTTCCTGTGCAGTGACATTCTTAAGTCTCTCCCCTCGACCCAGGTCTGCACCCTTCATGTTGTCCTTTTTAACCACATGGAGGATGCTCTCTGTGTCAGGCCTGCTCTTGGCTCTGGAGAGACAGTGGTGAAAGGCACTGCCAGGGACTGCGGTGCACTCACAGTTCAGGGGAGAGCCGGACTTGAACCCCAGCACAAGGAGGGTGAAGGAGCTCCACAGCTTGGAGTTCAAAGAGCATGCATCAATTACTTTCTAAATCCATTAAGTCTGAGTCACAGCCCCTCACCAGGCGCAGAGATCACCAGTATTAGTTATTGGGAGGGGGGACCCTCTACCTCACCAGGATCACATTGGAGTCCCTGGGGCTTATTAAGTTAGAAAGTGTAGGTTTGGGACCTCTGATCTGCAGTCTGGGTCAACTCCAAGTGGCTCTTCATCCACACCCCTGTGACCCATTTCTAAGTGGGTAGCTTCACTCTCTGAGACAGACTGAGCTGGGTCTGGCCTCCTTAGGCATATATGCTGCTGTCCCCCACCCATCCAGGGTACTCTGGGCTCAGGGAGCTCAGATCCCTCCAGCTGAAACCCACCAGCAGTTTGCTGTCCCTCAGTGGCAGTGGAGAGCTGTGCGCAAGGGACAGGGACCTTGTAGAACACAATGCTGCCCTCCCCTTCCTGAGTGGGGATGGGGAAAGAAGAGGCTTTTATTCATTCAACAAATATTTATTGAGCACCTGCGTTGCCTAGGGGTTTCAGCAGTGAATAAAATGTACACAAAGCCCTGCCCTCACAGAGTTTACATTTTATAGGGGGCAGACGGACAATTAACAAGATTAATTTAGGGCCGGCCCGGTGGCGCACTGGATAGTGCGCCGCTTGGGAAGCGCAGCGGCGCTCCCACCCAAGGGTTCGGATCCCACATATAGACCGGTTCCCGCTCACTGGCTGAGCGAGGCGCGGGAGCAACACCGAGGCTTGCGATCCCGTTGCCGGTCCCCGGTCCGGTACGGGGGCAACACTGAG